>NC_142928.1:5270566-5273066 GCF_046866305.1 Octopus bimaculoides | reverse complement strand
GTGGGTGTAAATGGGTGAAGCGAAAGTCTGAAGGGTACTTTCAACTTTTTACTTTTAACTCTTTTCAATCATTAGACTGTGGCCATGCTGGGGCACCGCCTTCAACAATTCTAGTCAAGTGAATCGATCCCAGTACTTATTTTTTTAAAGCCTGGTACTTATTCTATCGGTTTCTTTTGCCGAACCGCTATTTACGGGGACGTAAACACACCAACACCAATTGACGCAAACACACACACACACACACACACACACACGTACACGACATAGTTTTCAGTTTCTGTTCCCACTCACAAGGCAAGAATAAAAGACGCTTGCCCAAGGTGCCATACAGTGGAACTAAACCCGGAACCATGTGGTTTCGAAGCAATCTTTTTACCACGGCCACGCTGTTGATCGTTTGTGAGATATACAGGGTGTCCGCAAGGTTTGGGTACATGGAGTAAATAAAATCATAACATAAAACAATTAAATATAAGAAATAATAATTTCTTAAAGTATGTGTTAATCTCCATGTACCCAGACTTTGTGGACACCCTGTATAATGAATATTAAGGAATTTTCATATTTTGTTTGTATTTTGTTTTCTTTATTTTTTTCACATTCCCTTCGTTATATTTCGAACATCTCAAACACATAACGTGGCGCCCTCTAGTAAGGAACACTAGGGGGCGACTACTTCGACGGCAGCTTTAGCCGTCCTTGAAAATATGGCACCTGTCTCATAGGTTTACATCTACACTGTTGCTATAACGACAAGCTTTATACGCAGAAACAAACTACTCCCTCAAGCCACAGAGCATAAATTAAGGTCCATTACCAGCCAGAAAGCAGCAATTAACTCGACTGTTAGGAAATAATATTAATGACTAAAGCTAGAGAAGACTTTTTATTGATCAAATATGATCAAAGATTTACAATGGTCGGATTTTGATGTTGTTACAGCTAGAGTTAACCCTTACCGAGCAGAAATATAATTAAAGACATTACAGCCGTGACCATTCCGTTTTATTCCGATCCACAGTGAATTCTGGGCCACGTTAATCAACGTGTCTCTCTATCTGGTACTTGAAGGAAGTTTCGCTGCTATTTCTAACAGGTATAATGACTAGGTAGAGGCTCCCTAATTGTCTAATTGTAGCGTAATAGGCAGTAGATCATTGTAAAGATAAAGTCTGTCACGGTAATTCTGAATTGTGGAGATATTTTCTCTGTGGTGGCCACATTTTAAAACCAAATCCACAATTGTGAAAATGACAATTGAAGCCTTTTGTAAATGGCTCCGACCCAGTGACAGCAACGATGCAGATTTTGGAAATGAAAATTGACTCTCCTTGTAAGAGAATCGATTAGTATGATTTGAATGATTTGGTATGAGATTCGAGACAGTAAAAAAACAAAGGCTTCAGAATTCTTAACACCAAGATTGAATGAGAAAAACTTGCTAGAAAAAGGAGAAAGTGCACTTCTCCAGTACTTACGAAGTGACAGTAGGTTTGTGTATTGCCATAGCATGCAGGGTTTACTGGAAGAATTGGGAATTTCGATCTACAACTCAACTGGATGGCGACTGTTTCTTGATAGCTCAAAATGGAGCTTAAAGCGTGTCCTCCTCCTCAATCGCAATTTATATGGTGCAGTCCCAATTGGACATGCAGTTTGTCTTCGTGAAGCATTTGGTGGCATAAAAAGAGTCATTGAGTTGTTGCAATATCACAAGCACAATTTGATCGTCTGAGGTACCCATCCTATGGAATAACGTTACTCCGCATGTTATTGATAAGACACAATAATAGCGAAATATCTATATCTAACATTAAAATGGTACACTTCCTTCTGGGTCAAAAACGCAGATACACCAAGTATCCTTGCTTTCTGTGCAAGTAGGACAACAAAGCTCGAGAAGGGGATTGGGTGAAGCGGAATTGGCCTCCAAGATCTCATCTCAAATTTAGTGATCCCAACATTCTCCGTGAGCCACTTGTTGACATAAAGCAAATTATATTTCCATCTCTGTACATGAAGGCCATCGAAGAACGGTGTCAGGGTAGATAGGATGTTTATTTGACGTTTGACTACTACTGGAGCATAAAATGAAATTGTCCACAAACTGAACACTCCAGAAAAAGCTATAAGCGCACATTTTTTAAATCTTAACTGCTTGAACACAATTTGACTCACAGTAACAACATCCTTTGTATGAACAAAATAAATTTGCATAAACATTACAATCAAACAATGTTTTATTATTTTCCATTGTATGTAAATTTTTAAAGCATTCTATAAATAAACACAATTTTGTTAAGTGCGGTATTTTTATGGTTTTTAGGACAAAGCTTGTATTTCAAAAAGTTGAGGTGATACAGAAAACTGGGGCCATTTTAGATTCAGAGGTCAAAAATAAGTGTCAGATGTAACTCAACGAAAATTGTGTTTCCCAGTGTATTTGTTTTGCTTATACGCCAAATTTGCTGCGGGAAAGCATCCAGGAAAGCTCCCT
>NC_142928.1:5200566-5265566 GCF_046866305.1 Octopus bimaculoides | reverse complement strand
CAGACAGACAGACAGATAGCTAGATATACAGACAAATACACTGCGTTTCAAATTATTAACGACGTAACATTTCAAAAATTTTATTTAAAAACTATTCGTTGGAATTCAACGAAATTTCCACAGAATGATGGCAACAGTTCTATGCGCATGGTGTGCAAAAAAACGTGCGCATGGTGTGCAAAAAAACGTGCGCATGGTGTGCAAAAAAACGTGCGCATGGTGTGCAAGTGTAACCAAAACGCAGCCATTTGCATGATTTTCACGAACTTTCAATGTTCCAAATTATTAATGAGTGGTTTGATAATCGTGTAATTACGGGTCATAAATGTGATTAAACTGCTTCGGAGAAATCTGTTATTACTTCTGAACTTGCCAAAGGTAAAACAACATTAGAAATATCTAAAATATTTGGAAGATGTTACCAAACTGTCAAAAAAAAATTGTTACTGCTCCTACGCAGATATGTGAGTGAGCAGACAAGGATCAGTTGAGGGCTGTTTCTCAACATTCTCTGTTATGAAATACGCCTGAAGCTGTAAAGAACCCAGGTCTTACAAGTGGAGAAATTTTCAAGCACACTGGCAAAGCAACTACCCGATGTCATCTTTCGAAAAAAATCGGTAAACCAGTGACATTAGTTAAAAGGTCTCCTTTAAACAAAATACACATACAAAATCATCTGAAATGGGCAGAAGATAACATGAAGGTCGTCTGTTCAAAAGTTTTGCTTACAGACGAAACACACCGCTACCCTTGATGGATTTGGTGGTAGGAGTATGGGAAGGGTTGTAAATGGTTGAGACTGTCATCAACACTTGAGACGCCAGCAAGGGGGAGGAGGACGCATCATGATTTGGGCAGGTATTATTGGAGGTATTACGGTTGGTCCTTGGAAAATGCCTGATAGCGTTAAAATGACTGCGGATGCTTATATAGCCTTTCTGAGGGAACACATTGAACCTTGGTTATAAAAAAGCAAAGGATCACCTTCAAGACAATCATGATATTCATGCAAGATAATGCACCCTCGCACTCAGCGAAGAAAACTACAGAGTTTCTGCAACTATTAGGCTTCTGTGGACTTGGAAGATGAAGTGGCCTGCCTTTTCCTCCGAGTTAAACCCAAAGCGACGAGTTTACGAGGATGAAAACCAATTAAGGTGCAAGGATGAACTGTAGCAGGGAATAGTGATTATATCTCATGGTATAACATCAAAGGAGATCCAGACACTAGCATGTTTCATGGACCAGCGTCTTTTCCAACTTATTTCAAAGAAAGGCTCATATATCTCTTACTAACCAGCTAACCTATCATTTTTGGACGCTGTTTATTTGTTTATTTCTATTTCTTCCATGTTTATGTGTTCGTTTCAGTATGTACATCAAAGAATTAAATTGGTATTTGTTTGTTTACATGAGTTTTAATTACACTTTGCTAATAATTCGTAAATTTGGTGAATAGCGTTAGTTTCTGTGTTGTTATATGCAACCTTACGTTTTTACGCACCACGCGCATATTAGCTGTTGCCATCATTCTGTGAAAATTTTGTCGAATCTCAACGAATAGTTTTTAAATAAAATTTTAAAAAATGTTACGTCGTTAATAATTTGAAACGCAGTGTAGACAGACAGATAGACAGACAGACATACAGATAGATTGATTGATAGATAGATAGATAGATAGAGAGAGAGAGAGAGAGAGAGAGAGAGAGAGAGAGAGAGAGAGAAAGAGAGATTGACTCAGAGGGATGGATAGATAGATAGGGATAGATAAAAGCCTGCGGGCTGCATGCGGCCTGTGGGCCTCAGGTTGACCAGACTCTTTGCAGGTAACCTCCAACAAACTAGAGTGAGACTAATCGTCCTATTACTTTCTATGGTTTGACTGATTCTTTCATTTTGACAATATCTTGGTTATTAAAATATGTGACCTAACACGACCGAAGCCCTTATTGTAAAACCACCCCAAAAAACTTTCTTTAAGAGGACGTCTAAACTTAAAAGTTCTAAATCGAGACATCTCTCATCCGCTATCATCTCTCATTGTTTGAATGCCTGACACGCGAATTTCCAAAAGACTGTTTTACAGCGAACTAGCGGAAGGCAAGCGCACACTAGGTGGTCTGTAAAAGCTCCTCTGAAGGGTACACGCAAAGCCCCTCTGAAGAGCTTTTGGAATCAATACCGACACTAGGGAATGCAAGCGCAAGACCACCCTGCCTGGAAAAGCTGCACCAACAGAGATGTCACATCCTACGAACAGAAGAGAATTGTAGGGACACAAAACAAAACAAAACAAAAACGCAAACTGCACAAGTCCTGAGCCAACTCTTTGCCTTCAGTTCCAACACATCACCTCAGCCCGACCTGCGGCAGAGACTTCCGAACACGCATCTGACTGATTGGTGGCATCTAGAACATACTGTGCCTCGTCTTCTTCTTATTTCTTTACTGCCCACAAGGGGCTACACACAGAGAGGACAAACAACGACAGACAAACGGATTAAGTCGATTATATCGACCCCAGTGCGTAACTGGTACTTATTTAATCGACCCCGAAAGGATGAATGGCAAAGTCGACCTCGGCGGAATTTGAACTCAGAACGTAGCGGAAGACGAAATACCGCTAAGCATTTCGCCCGGCGTGCTAACGTTTCTGCCAGCTCACCGCCAATCGTCTCGTCTTTTTCTGCCATGTGATGTCATTGATCATTGTAGACAACGACGGATGAACAAATAATCATTTCTCATTCATCATCTATCATCTATCATCTATCACCAATCATCTTTCATCTATCTCCTATCTCTCACGAATTGTGTGGTCAGCAACACTGAAGATTTCGTGTTCTGTTCTAGATTAGAGGAGACGAGATACAAATTTGTTGACCCGATGTTGAAGGTAAACAGTCTCGCTGCAGAACCTCTTTGTCGTTGCGATGTTGAAGGGGAGACAAGATTATTATGTTCAAATGGGAAATATTTTCAAAGTTCCAATTCATGGAAGTGAAGCAGGTTTGACGTGAGCTGTTAATGTGACACGTGAATGACTCCTGGAGACTATGGGCCTGTGCGACTGTTTGGTCTCGGTGGTAGTTACCCTTTCAGCAGGGTCTCTCTTTCTCTCTCTCTCTCTCTCTCTCTCTCTCTCTCTCTTTATATATATGTATATATATATATTTGGCTGTATTAGATTACAGACAACCACACTCGCAAGCATGCAAGCAAGCTATCATAGAGTTTTGATAGTGTATAGATATACGAAATTAGAATATATATATATATATATATATATATATATATATATATATATATATAGAGAGAGAGAGAGAGAGAGAGAGATAGATAGATATGTATGTATATATATATATTTGCGTGTGTGTATATGTATGTACGTATTTATGTGTATGTATGTATATATTGTGTCAGTTCAAGTAAAAGATAAAAGATAAATGGTGCACCGATGACGTCAGATAATGTCCCTATCGAGGGAGACATCCTCATTTTGATAATCTTTTCCGTTGGTATGACACACCTCGAGTTCACCATCTTTCACCATCTTCGATATTACATCAACACCCTCTCCATACACATAGATTCTCTCTTGACATTTCTGTGTTCAGAAGAAAAGACTAATTGAGACCAGTTTCTGCCACTTGACTTTCATCTTCTCGTCTGGTTTTTCAGGTTTTCGGTCAACGTAACGATGTCAACTGTGAATGTTGCAATTTATTGGGTAATGAGGGCATTTCGACGTTTTATTCTGTCAATATTTCTTTGGTTTTGAAGAGTTCGAACACTCCAGGTTCCAGTGGTGAAAGGAACCGTCCGAATTCTTGAAGGATTGTTGTGACTACAACATGGATGCCCTCCTAGATGTTGTTATCAAGGGGAAGTGAAGAAAAACTACTTTTCAATCACATTCTCCTTATCCACCATTCGCTACATCTTCCTTTTGCAACCTATCCAATCTCTTGCAGTTGTCACCTACTCTTCCTTACTCCCCCCCACTTATCATTCCTCAGCATTTGTTCTTCATTCATTATATTCACCCCTCACCCATTACCCCTCTCACTCTCCCATACACTCTTGTAACCTCCACCATCCCACCTCCTCTTCAACCATTCACTCCGACTCACTTCATACCCTCAGGGTATACCCCGATGCCTCATCACCAATACTTTCCACTCCTCCCCCCTCCCAACCCTCTTTGGTATTCCCTGTTGTGGATCCTTCCTTAGCATTTAAATTTCAACCCTTTTCCTAATTAGTACTCCTGGTACTGGTACTCCGTCGGTTGCGACGACGAAGGTTCCAGCTAATCCGATCAATGGAACATCCTCCTCATGAAATTAATGTGCGAGTGGTTGAGTACTCCACAGATAAGTACTCCAAGCTTTGATGCATGTTTTATAGTTCATATGTTATTTTAAGGGAATGTTTTTTTTTTAAATCTCTTCATAAAAGATCTACTTTCTAAATGCTGATTGGTTGATAGATTTCTCTGGTCATGATTTACGTCGCATAGACAGAAAGAGAAAGCGGGAGAGAGAGGGTGGAGGGAGAGGGAGAGAGAGGGTGGAGGGAGAGGGAGAGAGAGGGTGGAGGGAGAGGGAGAGAGAGGAGGAGAGGGAGAATAACAGAGAGAGTAAAAAAAATGGTGCAAGATGAGTGCGTATACGAGGCTTGATGGCAGGCAATGAGTAAAGGAACGCTACACACACTATGAGAGAGAAAAAATATCGCACTTATAACAATGGGCGATATAAATGTTGATTGGTTGATTGTTTGAATTCTCCAGTCACACTTTACGTCGTAGTGTGTGTGTTTGTTTGTGTGTGTGTGTGTGTGTGTGTGTGTGTGTGTGTGTGTGTGTGTGTGAGAGAGAGAGAAAGCGAGAGATGTTGTTAAGCGGTGGTAAGGGAAAAAACATAAACATGCACGCGCACACACACACACACACACACAAACACACACATAACGATGGGCTTCTTTCAGTTTCCATCTACCAAATCCGTTCAAAAGGCTTTGGTCAGCCCGAGGCTATAGGAGAAGACACTTGCCCAAGGTGTCACGCAGTGCAACTGAACCCGGAACCATGTGGTTGGAAAGCAAACTTCTCACGACACAGCCACTCCTGTGCCTATTAATAATTATTTCTAATAATTGGAATAAGTGCAGAATCAAAACGACGAAGCAGAGCTGGAGTAGAGAGGGTATGTCATGGATGAGGTAACGAATGGTGACGACAGGGCTTTAGCAAACCCAGCTGATTGATTGATTAGCCGAACGATTAATAAAATAATCGATAAGTTAACTGGCTAAGAATTTAACCGATTGACTATTAAAAATAAAGAAGTGTTGCTTCGGCAATACATCTGCTAAAATTGGAGCGGTACGGAGGAGATTAGCAAAGTCCCTGCGCAAGGATGACAAGCAAAATCGTGAAACGTTCCATATATAAGAAAAAGGCGCAGGCGTGGCTGTGTGGTAAGAAGCTTGCTTCCCAGCAACATGATTCCGGGTTCAGCCCCACTACATGGCACCTTGGGCAAGCATCTTCTATTACAGCCACTGACTAACAAAGCCTTGTGGGTGGATTTGGTAGACGGAAACTGGAAGAAGCCCGTCGTGTATATATATAAAGGAATACAAAAAATGGGACAAGAACGCAAAACATCCAGACAGTCGAAAGACATCTGTTGTTATATCCTGTTATTTGCATTTGTATACCATTTCTCCGTTTTTTTTCCCGCCCTTGTTATCGTATAGTTTCGCTGCTTTCTTCCAAGGAATTTAATGCACTTAGCTTAGTTTTTCCTTGGGGCTGGCCAGATTGGAGCAATCTTGAGTATAACCAGCTGGAACTCGACTGAGGAAAGAAAACTTCGAATGACCCGTCCGTGTTTTTCTTGTCCTTTCTTTGTATCATCTGTCTGGATGTTTTGTTGTCTCTTTTTTGTATCATCTAGCTGTCTGGATGTTTTGCGTTCTTGTCCCATATTTTGTATTCCCTTTTATATACATATGGCGGCGTACGTACACCTTGGTCTCTTATATATATATATATATATATATATATATATATATATATATATATATATATATATATAAATATATATATATATATATATATATATATATATATATATATATATATATATATATATATATATATATATATATATATATATATATATATATATATATATATATATATATATATATATATATATATATATATATATATATATATATATATATATGTATGAGCGGCTGTGTGGTAAGAAGCGTATTTCCCAAACACATGATTCCGGGTTCAGTCCCACTGCGTGGCACTTTGGGCAAGTATCTTCTACTATAACCTCGGGCCGACCAGAGCCTTGTCAGTGAATTTAATAGACGGAAGCTGAAAGAAGCCCATCGTATATATATTTGTGTGCATGTATTTGTTCCTCCCTCCCTCACATCAGTTGGTGCGTTTACGCCCTCGTAACCTAGCGGTTCGGCTAAAGCGTCTGATAGAATAAGTATTTGGCTTACAAAGAATAAATCCTGGGGGATGGGGTCTAAACACGGTGCTCCTGCATAGCCGCAGTCAAATGACTGAAACAAGTAAAAGAAATAAAAGAAATAAAAAGTGTGAAATATAACCAGTGTTATTTATTACTGGCCAAATGACCCTCTCGATATGTAGTAAAATCCACAAAATCTATGGGAAAAAAGTGTACGTGAGACACCAGCACATTTTGTAGTTGACATCTTCCTCAGTCCATTTGTTTCGCCTGAGTTATACACCATTTTGTCTGCGCTAAAATGCAAATGGCGCAGTCGGTATGCTGGCCGGCAGATAAACCGGATATACTCTATCGTGGGTCTGACGAAGAGAGACAGCAGCAGCTGTGGTGGTGGTGGTGGTTGTGGTGGTTGTAGTAGTAGTAGTAGTGGTGGTGGTGGTGGTGGTGGTGGTGGTGGCGAAAGCAACAGCTGCCAAAGCACTGAAACAGGTTGTTGAATACTATGAGACGAACAAAGAGATAACTATGTCGCTACTGTAAAATGATAGCCAAGACTGTCGCCCTTTTCTGCAACAACAAAAACAACGACAACAATAGTAACAACAATGATGAAGACGACGACGACGACGACGACAATGATGATGATGGTGATGATGAGGACAAGAATGATTTCTTTTATTGGCCACATGCAGGGGGGTGGACTGAGAGTATTAAGGGCCCTCGGGCATAACTGTTTACCGGGCCCCTTTGAATGTGTGGTTTAATAGAGTTAACATGTAGAGTGGGGGGGGGGGGCTCCCTGAACTCGGGGCCCTCGGGCAGAGCCCGATTGACCGACGGCTCAGTCCGCTCCTGGTCACAAGGGTTCAGGAGATTGAGAACTGAATGAAAGGACGGAATACAACTCCCAAAAAGGCGGAGTTTACATCGATCGAAAAAGGGTGGGGACACAACAATAAGAATATACCAAAACGATAGAAAAATATCAATAGTATTCAGAAAATAAATAACTAAACTGCTTCTAAACCACATGGCTCTGAGTTCAATCGCACTGCGTGGTACCTTAGGCATGTGTCTTCTACTATAGCCTCTGGTTGACCAAAGCCTTGCGAGTGGATTAAGTAGACGGAAACTTAAAGTAGCCTGTCGAGTATATGTGTGTGTGTGTGTGTGTGTGTGTGTGTGTGTGTGTGTGTGTGTGTGAGAGAGAGAGAGAGAGAGAGAGAGGGGGGCTTACCACCTCTTTATAACCTGTGTTGGTATGTTTACGTCCCCGTAGTTTAGCAGTTCGGCAGATGTAACCGATAGAATAAGTACCAATCTTAAAAGAAATAAGCACTGGGGTCGATTCGTTCCAGCGTGGCCACAGTCTAATAACAAACACAAGTAAAAGATAAAAGATAAAAAAAGATTCCTCAATATCAAATCAGTCGGTCTGGGGTAAATCGGGGGTAACCCCACACAAAATAATAATAAACAGCAATGGACGGAGATGTTGATGTTGGTTTTACTGTTGCTGCTGTTTCTACAGTTTCTGCTGAGATTGTGAGTTTTGCCGATTTTTCGAATGTTGTTGTTGATATCGTTGTTGTAGAAGCGATGATGTCTGCTGCAGTGAGGGTCTCCTTTCCCCTTTCTTGTTTTGTTTCTGAGGGCAGAACGCTCAGACATGGCCTGTCGTTCCACAGACGAGGAACCCCGGTCGTTTGCCCTTCACAGTTACTCTCACTTCTGCTCGATTCGACCGGGAGATAAGGTCTGGGATCCTCTCCAACTGGTCAGGCTTTATATGGTGGGGAACCTCCAGTTTGGTTCCGATCCAGTTCTCCCACCTCATTCTTTTAACATCGTGGAGACTATCACTACCTTCGAGGACTATGCATGCGAGAATGCACCAAAGGTCTAATGCTAGTGAGATACCTAGTGTAGTTACTTTTACCGCCCGTCTTCCCGAATAAGTAGGGAAAAGAACGAAATCGTCGCTGCAATGAGCGGCCACTAAGTACTGGATATCAAGGGTCTCAGTTTTAAATAAGACCTCGACTCCGCCTAAGTGTCTTGCGCTAGATACATGGCCCTTTCAATCTGCGTGTTTGTAACAGTTTCCTATCGCTGGGATTTAAGGCTCATACATCTGAAAGTAACGTTTTCCTAGCAGTTAAGTGAGAGTTTCAATTTAGTTGAAGTACAAGGCTATCCCTGGTGTTAAATAGAACATCTACTATCACATGTAAGACGGATCCGGCTATTGGCTGACTCCATTGTGAAGATCGTCCCGCCGTCTTCCTTTGGCCACGAAGGACAGGCAGCCTTTATCTGTCTTATGGCCACAGCGAAAGAAGATGTGTGGTGGACCAGATTGAAAGGGCTGAAGACAAACACCTTTTTGGCTAAGCCTTCCTGCCCTGCCATCTAGCAAATTCGTATACTCAGTTCACGCGCAGAGCAACAAAACCGCGCTCAACGCAATCATGTAGCGGCCGAGCAGTGCTGACTCGTGGAAAGTATATCGAACGGCCTTTGACCGAGTCCATCGTGAGGATCACTGCACCACCCACTTTTAGCAGGGAAGAGCAGGGCAGGCAATGTTCCTGTGTCTAGTGGTTATGACGGAAGGGGTTGTATGGTGAATGAGGCTGAAAAGATTGAAAATAGACACCCTTCGCTTCGGTCTAGTTCTCATCGACTTTTTTAGGAGGGAAGCACGCCAAGACAAATATTGTTAAGGTGAATGGTTCTACTATTAGCATGCGCCTGTCGTTTGAAGAGCAACATTTGGACGTGCGCTCATGCATCTGGTGGTCAGGACGATCCTTGATCTATGAGGTTCCTTGGTTGGCACAAGTCACTACCGCTGACGCCACCGCCGCCGCCACCGCCGCCGCCACCACCACCACCACCACCACCACCACCACCACTGCCACCGCCGCTACCACCGCCGTCGCCGCAGCCGCGGCCACCGCCACCATAAGCTGTATTTTGCTGTATAGGCGTAGATGTGGCTGTGTGGTAAGAAATTTGCTTTCCAACCACCTGGTTCCGGGAACAGTCCCACTGCGTGGCATCTTGGGCAGGTGCCTTCTACTATAGTCACAAGCCTTGCGAGTGGATTTGCTAGACGGAAAATGAAAGAAGCTCATCGTATATATGTATGATGGACATATAGCGGTACGCAAGCTGACCAGAAATCTCTAGTGAAACTCTTTATTGATGTACCTGAAGAGACCCAGAACAGGTCGAAACATGTCTATTACACATTCCAACTCTTATTTTATTAATACTATATATATATAGTTTTTCAGTTTGAATTACGGAAAAATTTGGATAAGTACTGTTTTCACTTTGCTAAAGATTTTCTGCTATTTGAAAATAATATGTATTCTTGTTTTTATACTATTCATTTGGTTCTTTATAGATTATTTTAATAGATAACTTATTTAACACTATATTATTTAGAAGTTATAGTTTCATTTCAACATAATATTCGAACTTCGATTGGAATAGTGTTGATATATTTTCGATTATTTTTGATTAATATTATTTGATTAATTATTAATCTTTATAGTTTATAATATCGTTAAAGTTTTTTTTAAATCAAAACTTTGTATATATATATAAAGTTTAACCTTTTATTCTTAATAATTTTTTCTTTCCTAATTTTTTCATTCATAATTTTTTCCATTCATAATTTTTTCATTCATATTTTTTATTATTACGTTTGTAGAAATAAATAATCTTGTATTTTTCTATTATTCAATTGATCTTTAATCATAATTAAATAAACGTCTTTAGCTTTAAATAGTATAGCTTTAACTATTACACCGGTTAAATATGTACTAATTTTATCTTCATTATTATTTAAAACTTAAACTTCGTTCAACTTGTATTTAAAACAATGATAATTTAAAACAATGATAATTTAGGTAAGATGTTTTTTGTATATAATATACATGTTATTATTATGGATGAAGGGATGATTATTGAATGGTTATTATTTTGATATTATGATATTTTTAAAATAATTTTTCTATCTTTATATAATAAGTATTTCATATTAATTCATTTGGTACTTATTGTTGGTTGAGATATATATCTAATTATTGTTCTACTTACGATCTGACGAGTAGCTATATTTTTGAATAGAACTTATTTTCGATAATTTCAATTGATTTTAATCGATTTAAATTTCTTTTCTATTTGAAAATTGGTTATGAAACACGTGTAATCTTTTTATTATATTTATCTTATGATATTTACTTTACTTTATATTATACTCATTTATTGTGCTTTTAATTATTAATTTTTCTATATGTGATAGTGGATTTTCATCGATGAGTTCTTGAAAATTGGTTATTTTCCCTAAAACTATATATATATATATATATATATATAAGGAAAAATTCAATTTAGCAATTCTAAATCAAATTTTACAATATACAATATAGATATATAATTTAGAGAAAAACCTCTATTAAACAATTCAATAATGAAAAACTAAAGTCATACCATCAAGAAAAATAATATACTATAAAAACCTTATTCTAAAAATCAATAAAGTACATAAACAATATATATAATATTATATATATATATATATATATATATATATATATATAAGGCGTTACTCCAGCATGGCCACAGTCAAAAGACTGAAACAAGTAAAAGAGTATATATATATATATATATATATATATATATATATATATATATATATATATATATTAAAAGGATGTGTTATAATACTATTCCACATATACAAAAACAGCCATACCAACAATCCAACATGCCTCCATCATCAGCTTCCCCACGGATATCATTATGGTTTCAACACCTGGGCAGTACCATTCAATCCGGCGGTGTCAACAGCACTAAAATAAGTGTTGTTTGGGAACAAACAAACCAAAGAAACCTCAACTTTCAAACACATTAACCCTATGTAGAACCGTATAGGTAAATATAGATGTGTGTGCGTGTGTGTGTGTATATATAAAAATTTACTTGTTAATACAAATTCTGTATGTTGCGTTCCATTACATAACAAATGAAAAATATATAGTAAACTAGCAGAAATACCCGGCGTTGCCCGGGTTAAAGAGAATAATGAAATCTAAAAACGCCGTCTAGACTACGCATCATCTTTATATATAGAGATGTATATACACACACGCACCCAAACACACGTATATATATGTATATCAATATAAATATATGAAAGTCAATGAAGTTTCGTAAAAGAAGGTGATCATGTACATACTTTCTTGCTGTTGTGATTATAACACCTCATTGTAAACTATGTTCCTTGTTTTCCCTTGTGGAGCATATACAAATAGGTTTTTTGTTGCTGCCCACTCTTGAGCAGCCAACATACAGTTGTCCATGTGAGAAGCAGGGCTCTTCCAAGAGAAGACCAGCTACAGACAGTGTTTGACCCTGATATTTGTTTATGGACATGGCAAAAGTCACACGAAGGGGGAATTGTAGTCTTCTGAATGTAAAAGGAATGTCTGCTCCTGATGGAGTAAGAGGAATTCTTGGAATAAAGACGTCATCCCCTTTTGCACATCCAGAAAGAATGGTAGCCTCGATAACGTGTGACATCATTTTCTAAATAATGCTCATCTGTTATGTTCGGGTTAAAATTTCATCAACATCAAAAATATATGAATTTTCATGGGAGTTATGGCCGTTATGCAAAGAATATAATTTCCAAATTTCATAAAGATCCATTCAGTACTTTTGACGTAGTTTTGGATAAGAAAACAAATGACTAATGTGTGTGTTTGTGTGGATGTGTATGTGTGTGTGATGGGTGTATATATGTATAGATATCTGTATGCATGTATATATGTATATATGTGTACATATTACATGTACATATATATATATATATATATATATATACATCTACACATATGTATACATATACATGTATGTATAGATCTATATATATATACATATACGTGTACATCTATATGTATACATATACATCTCTCTCTCTCTCTCTGAAAGTATCTGTCATTACAGTTTCGAAATGGTGTACATATACATGTATATGTATACATATACATCTCTCTCTCTCTCTTTCTGTCTCTCTCTTTCTCTCTTTCTCTCTTTCTCTCTCTGTGAAAGTATCTGTCATTACAGTATCGAAATGTGATTGTTTCAGTTAGTGGAATAGTTTCATTTTTAAAGTGAAAGTATTTGACATGAGTGTTTTTGTTTCACTTTTGACACGTAATACTTAAATAGTGGAGGAGATATTATGTTGCCGTGTGCTCGAACTCTGCAAGAAGTTAATAATTTTTTTTTGACTAAAACACAACCGGAACCCTAAGTAAGACATGTGTAAAATTTGAATGAAATTGGTTGCGTAGTTCTCGAGTTTTAGGGATTCACACAGACAGACAGACAGACAGACAGACAGACAGACAGACAGACAGACAGACACACATTCTCATTTTTATATATATAGATAAACAAGCGACATAACTTATACTGAGTGTAGAACCGCACGGGAGACAAACACATAAGGTCTCTAATTCTTCAGCAGTTATCAACCAATTGGTAATAATCAGTTTCGCACCACTAATGATAAGACTGAAGGCCTCCCATATTGGCGGTGCCGGCAGAAAATTTTTTGACGGAGAATTCATGGCCGAAAGCAAACAAAACAAAGGAAAACAACACAGGGTGTGATTTAGGACGGTGGACAAGGACGAACAGAAAGGCAATATACGGCCTTAGGGCCAAGAAGACACGAATAGTGGGTAACGCTTAGAAGATACCCCAAAAGATTGGGAACGGAGAGAGAGAATTTGCGACTGGTCAGCTAGGGGACCGGTGTGGAGTATTATTAATTGGTTGATAACTGAAGAAGAATAAGGGGCATTCTGTGTTTGTCTTCCGTCCGGTTCTACACTCACTATACTCACTGTCATTTCTTTATTTACAATACATTTTTCATTTATGTGTGTGTGTGTGCGCGTGTGCGTGTGTGTGTGTATGTGTGTGTGTGTGCGTGTGCGTGTGTGTGTGTATGTGTGTGTGTGTATTTGTCCCCCACCAGCTCTTGACAACCAATTTTGGTGTGTTTACTTCACCGTAACTTAGCAGTTTGACTAAGTTACCGATATAATTAGTACCAGACTTTAAAAAAAAAAGTAGTGGACTTGATTCATTTGACTAAAAATTCTTCAAGGCGGTGCTCAAGCATGGTCGCAGTCTAATGACTGAAACAAGTAAAAGATAAAAAAAATAAAAGATTAAAAAAATAAAAGATTAAAAAAATAAAAGATTAAAAAAATAAAAGATATTACTGGTAACTCACTCTTCCCAGTTACCGTTTTTGTCAGCATATCAGATGCGCATGTTTTTATTTTTAAATATATCAAAAAATTGACCCGCGTTTAATGAAGCCGTATTACGGCTAGGGGACCGAGGGTTGTAAACTAGGGGACCAAGGATTGTAAACTAGTGAGTCGGAAGTGTATAACTCCACTAAGAAGAATAATCATTACTAAGAAAATATGTTAAATAAGCTAGATTATCACAGGCTTGTAGAAACTTACAAAAAATTGCTTCCAGTTCTTTGGCAGTTATGCGGAGAGATCACCACCATCTAAATGTTTCGGCGGAGGTAAAGGACATGGACCGCAACCCCATTTCGGTTATTTTGTTTGTTTGTTTTTTCTACAGAAATCCGCTTTTTCATTTTCTTTAGAATTTTTTTTTTTTTTTGGCGAAATACGTAGAAAAATACGGAGGTTATGATTCTGAAAATAAAAAAAATTATGTAAAATTTTTATTTTTCAAAAATAAATGAATAATAAACACCCTCCCCCCCCCCCCCTACTGAAATAGCAGACGTAAAAAAGTATCTAAACAGAAAACTCGACATGCTAGAAATAGCAGCTAAATTAAAATTTTGAAATGCCGATTTTTTTTTTGCGGATTCGGAATCTCCGCAGTCGAAAAGGTGGGTTTCTGTAAAAAAAAAAAAAAAAAAACCCGAAAGGAGGTGCGGTCCATGTCAATGTTTCTCCTTCCGCATCATACATGACCCACACCCAAAATGTGTCTTACATTATTTAATGGCTGTGTTACCTTTGACCACCTTTTTCAAATTGTCCAAATTAAAATTCTCCTAGATATCTGAAAGCAATGTTAAACTTTTATCCTTTTATTAGCTGTTTGCAACAAATGGATGACAACAAAACCATAGCGGTGTTGCATCGTCCTGATGCTGGATTGCAGTAACACAAGTCATCACAACCGGAAATACGAGTCTCACATCCTGTATGGAAATTCTCTTGACGAAAATATAAACAAGTATGCAGTTAATCTGAAGGAAGATACCATTGGAATGCAGCACTCCCATAAGATATCGACGCCAGTGAATACGGTGACTGCTAAATTCCTCTTTAGGGTTTTTCCTTTAATCATTGTTAGGCCTGGTGAAAGTATTAAAGGTTAGTAAAACAGCCCACTCATTATCGAGATGGCAGAATTGTTTGAGCATCGGAAAAACGATTCGCAGCATTTTTCACGACTCTTTACATTTCGAGTTCAAATACCCGCCGAGTTCAACTTCGCCTTTCGCCCCTCTGGAGTCTATAAGACAGAGAACCACTTAAGCATGGGGGGTGGGGCGAAAGTATCGACCTATTTCCTTCCCTCAAAATTGTTGACCTGGTGCCTGAACCAGAAGCCATTACTGAGCTGGCAGAATAGTTAGCGCGGCGGATAAAGCGCTTAGCAGTGTTTCTTCTGGTTATTTACGTCCTGAGTTCAAATGACGTCAAAGCCAACTTTACCTTTCTTTGATTCGAGGTCGATAAAATAAAGTACCAGTCGAGTGTTGGTATTGAATGGTATCGACTAACCCCTCTCGTCAAAACTGTGGGCTTTATGCCGAAATTTTGAAAGCATCATCATTATTATTACTAGCAAATCTACGCATCTGCGAGGAAGGCATAAAATGAGGAAGGGAAGTCATAACAGCAGTATGTATTGAGAAATGTGTAAATGGAATTGATAGATTACTGGGTGATATCTTACAGAAATCACATTATTGTAGCTATATGACATGTGCTTGTGACTAAGTGACATGTGATGACAAATCATTCCCGAACTGAAATAGGCTCTCAGCCTCTGTATCATGAATGGTTATGTGGACCACTCCTAATGAAAGCCAGAGCTTCCTTCGACCACTACATAAAAGGTATTAAGAAAAAATATTATTTATACTTTTATTTCTGTTGTTTATATTATTTTATGCTTGTTTATACTCTTATACATTCAAAGTTCACAAATTTCCTTATTTAAATTCTGAATCATATTTCTTTCGATAATACCAATATGATTACAAAACTTCTTTGTTGACGATATTTTTTGTTTGGTCGACACTAATTTTCAAATTACTGGATTCCGTTGCTCTACTCATAGTGGTGTATAACTGGCCGTGTATAAACATCGGAGTGGGTAAAAATACACCTACACGATCTAAAGTCTGGCCCTGTGCCTTGTTTGCTGTGAATGCGCGAGGGGAATCTTTAGGGTTGCAAAAAATCAAACTAAGACTTACCTCTCACTGTTCTATGCGAATAATGTCTGGAAGTTCTGGCACCATGGGTTATTTTGATTGACAAAACTGAGATGTAAACAACAGCCGTTTCGAATCCTGCTCGAGACTGACACACATCAATAACCACTAAATAATCACACACACTGTATACTGACACACATCTTTTCCATTTTATTTTCGCTATTAACATCCTCACGACCCCCTTCGTATCTACGATGGGGCCATGAACTATACGATGAAAATCCTTGACGAAGGACTGAATCCGAAACGTTGGATATTCAACTCCTCACGGCAAGTTCACTGTACCCCTTTCACTTTTTGCTTTAATTTCTTTGCTCACTGTATCCAGGACACCAACAATTATTGGCGCATTATACTTTTTCATTGACCATTGTTACTATTATCATTGACTCAACAGCAACTCTAAGGCCCAGACACTGAAAGATTCAAGTGGACGACGATGGTTCCACCATCTCAATGTATTAGAGATGTGTTAGAGGAAGAAGACAGTTCGTACTCTCGTGCACCTCTCTCTGGTTTTCAGTTTGGTGGTTTGTGTCCGGAAACTGTTGGTAAGAAATTTCTGTCTGTCAGTCTTTCTCTCTCTTTCTCGTTCGCTCTATTACTACCCTTAATCCTCTAACCGAACGCTTAAAGAACTTTAAAGACGTTTCTCAATAGTCATCCATTATCGTTCAAATCCGAACATCTTGGAGGGAAAGAATCAACGTAGAAACTTCCCCTCTTTTTATGTACAATTCTTCGATTCCATGTGCAAACGGTGAGCCACGGACAGAGACGTCTGTATCAGATAATAATATATTTGCTGTATTTACATTATTTACATTTGACGGATATTTGTCCTCATCTTGTTTGTTGTTAACACAACGTCTCGGCTGATATACCCTCCAACCTTCATCAGGTGTCTTGGGGAAATTTCTTAAATATAGAACAATATATTTGCTAGTTACCAAAGTGACAAATCCTTCACAACATTCAGCAGGAAGGGAAATAGATCACCGAAACGTTAAATTTTACGCTCATCCTGAGAATTTGCCGAAATTCTTCTTCTAAGAACTCCTCTTTGGATTAATTTTTCCTGACCAAGAACCATTCATCCACTCCACACTAGTTTGCTCACATTCTAGATTTTATCTGACTACTTCACAGAAAGCTGCGGTTGGAAACGGATAGTCTTATTTAAAGAGATTCGTGTGAAATCTCTTTTACCTTGAACCGTTACTTCCTCACGCACCCGCCTCTTTCTCTCTTTCTCTCTTTCGTGAGAAAAATGTTACTAATTGATTAGTTATCGATTTCGATGTGATTTTGAACACTCAAAACAACCACACTGTCCAATTTATCAATTCTAATATCACCAGTGTTAAATGGTTTATGATCTGCCCATTCAAGTTCCTGTCAATTCTTCAACAAACAAACAAAACTTTCTCTCAGATGTTACAGATGTGAACATTGGTGTCATACCACACGGGTCTGTCTGTAAGAGTTCATTTTTGAACAATATGTCAATTTCCAATGAATTTTCGATTAGCAAACCAACAATCTCTTTTAAATCTGATCACCAAATCACAGGAAAAAACCCAATAAATTATCTACGGCTCAGTAATTCTTCAAAGATACTTTATTAGCAAATTCCAGTTTGACAGTTCGTGTTTCTGTTTAATGCTAAAATTATTGGTTACTATAAGACATTTTCACACAGAAGAATTCCATGGAAACAGTTATTATTCTGTAGGTAAACAAGGACTTTCTCTCTTTTCTCTCTATTCCTAATCTATTGACATTTTATGAAGAAGAAGAAAAAAATTCATGAATTCCTCCAATTATTTCCATTGTTAATAAAATGCTTTAATTCTTAAAATATTGACTTCGTGAATCACAGGTTGTATCATGCTGATGATTTCTATAAAGAATGAAATGGTATCACACATGATTGCCAACGACTATCTTTTATCTATTACTCGTGTCAGTCATTTGACTGCGGCCATGCTGGGGCATCACTTTGAAGAATTTTTAATCGATTGTTGTATCGACCCTAGTACTTAATCCTTTTCAGCTTGGCATTTATTCTATCGGTCTCTTGTGCCGAATCGCTACGTTACGGGAAGGCAAACATACCAAGACTGGTTGTCAAGCGGTGGTTGGAGAGCATAAACAGACATAAAATACAGGCACACACACACACACACACACACACACACACACACACACACACACACACACATGTATACACGATGGGCTTCTTTTAGTTTCTGTCTACCAGATCCATTCACAAAGCTTTGATCATCCCGAAGCTATAGTAGAAGACACTTGTCCAAGATGCTACGCAGTGGGTCAAAATCCGGAACCGTGTGGGTAGGAAGCAAACTTCTTACCACACAGCCACGCCTGCGCCTTGAGTTCTATTAAATAAACAAAAAGGAATAAATACATGAATTCTATGCACCTTTTTACTGTTAATTCCTTAATTTCAATTTCAAATTTTTAATCCTGTTTTGAATTATGACGAAATGATTATCTCCCTTGCAATAACTGTGACCGTTAGGGGGACCACATGTGAACAAGACAATAGTTTATTAAAAGAAAGAGTAGTGAAGTGGCTGAGTCGTTAGAGCTCGGATACTATGCCAAGTTCTATTTTTTCCGATGATCATCTCACTGAGTTGAAATCCTATCGATTTGCTTTTTGTCATTCCGGGGTCAGTGAAAACAAAAACGAGACAAAGCAAAAACAGCCCGGGCGGTGTATTGGTGGAATTCTTTGAGTATCAAGTGAAATAACTTGTAATCTCTGTTCTGAGTCTTTTACGTATTGAGTACAACACATGCAACGACACTGGTGCCAAGCTGTAGCGATCTTTGCTTTTCTGTGGACGGCTTGCTTGTATGGGTGAGTGCTAGGCTTTCAACAGAATATTAAAACGTTGAAGTTTGCATCCTGGGGAGAAATTTCTCGTGTGCAAGTATTCATACAACTGATAAACATTCACAAATTTGACTATAAAAGGACTGCGTAAACGTATTTAAGGATATGCAATATATACACATACATATATAAATCTATGGAAGAAGAAGAAGAAGAAGAAGAAGAAGAAGAAGAAGAAGAAGAAGAAGAAGAAGAAGAAGTAAGAGAGAAGGAGAGAGAAAAGAGGGGGGAGGTTGGAAGGATTGCTTTCTTTTTTTAGTGGCACCAATTTACGGAACAGACCACTGCAACACCACATCTTAATAACGATATGAATTATCATTTCATTAATTGTCTGAAGAGCGTGGATAGGAAATTGTACTATACTGAATAAAAAAAGGTATTATGATAACTGCGTTCAGTATCGATGTATCACGTGATTTTTAAGAAACAGCAAAGGTGACGTTTGTTCTTGTGATTGTTGGTGCACTTGGCACAACACGCGGACTACTATCTTGGGAGACTGAAGGATATTGGAAATGAGACTTGCATTGTCAACCTACAGAAATATGCCATCTTGCATTCGGTAAGAATCCCAGTAAGGATTATTGGGAATTGAAGGGACTTGTGACCAAACCTCAAGATAACAGTCCTGCTAACTAAATTCGAATATAATAGCTTTGAAAAAAGCTTTCTCCTTTTGGCAGAAGGCCAGCAATTTTGAGGTGAGGAGGGTAGTACTATTTACTTGTACTTGAGGCAGCATTCATCCGGGGTGGGTCCAGCAGGCTCCGACCAACGACTCATGTTCGCAGTTCCAGTGGGAAAACAAATTCACTTGTGCTCCTCGGTCTCATGGATATTTATTTTGGTATGGTGTGATCCGTAGCAGTCCGTCTTGCCATCGATTGTCGACCGTCGCAGAGGATTCACTGACCAAGGCACCACCAATTATTGGATCAGACGTAGCTAGGGTTTCAAGCGGGTTCTAGAGACGTGATTTAACGAAAGCTAAGGGGTGCCTCACTCCGAATGGTCTTCCAGCAGGTCAGACACCAACCCGGAATTTCTAAGGGTCAGTGTTATTGGTAGATAGCCTTTGAACCTACACTGGGTTCATTATATCGACCCCAGTACTTGACTAATACTTTATTTTATTGACCCCGAAAGGACGAAAGGAAAAGCTGACCTCGATGGTATTCGAAATCAGAACGTAAAGAGCCGGAAGAAATGTCGTTAAACATTTTCTCCGGCGTTCTACCGATTCTGTCAATTCACTGCCAGATTTTTATCAGTGAAAACATTAGAAGAAGCAGGACTTTAACAATTAGAGCGTGACCAACGATGTGAAATGAAAGCAGGCATTGTGAGCGAAAAGAAGACACACAATTGGAACTATGGCGACCAAAATAACAACTGTGGATTATTACAATAGAGCCAGTAAATGGAGCAAATTCTACTGTCTCTGTTCTGTGGAATAAAAGAAATTGAGCTGGACTGGCTGCCTCTTACAATTTGTGCTCTATTGTTTTCTAATTTAGTGTTCTGTTTGTAGAGGAAGACGGCAGGCACGTGTATGTGTATACCATCTGTGTGTGTGTGTGTGTATGTATGTGTGTGTGTGTGTGTGTGTGTGTGTGTGTGTGTGTGTGTGTGTGTAAGGGATTTATAAGTATATATATATATATATATATGTTTGTTTGTATATTAAAGCATGAATATAGGCGATATATGCGTGCGTGTGAATGTGTGTTTGTATGTATATAGGCACACATTCACACACACACACACACACACACACACACACACACACACACATGCACACACACATGCTCACACACATGCATACACACACACATTTGTGTATGTATATTGATATATATGTGTGTGTGTCTGTATCTGTGTGCATATGTGTGTATGTATGTGTGTATGTGTGTGTGTATATGTATGTATGATAAGCGTCCTCTCATGTACGAATGATATAAGAATTCCGAAGCAACATCTCTTTGGCCAATTCTCAAAGGAAGGTCAGTTGGAAGGCTACTCTTGCGCTTCAAAGAGAAACCGAAAGACAATCTGAAACGATGCAACATTTCTTTTTCTTCCTGAGAAAACAAAGCATCAGAACGCAGGACCTGGCGCCAGCCCTGCTTCTCAATTCAAAGTTTTCAGCAAAGTCGACTCCAGCGTCGGGACCAACTTCGTGTAAGCATTAAGGCACGCTGGGAAAATACTGAAAATCGAGATCGATCGAGCTTTTGCCCTTTTGCTCGGCGTGTGGTTTCTGTCCACGCTGAGCTCACCTTGGGAGACCTGCGTTACCGTTTGACAGATGTACCGCCCCATGGAAACCTTACCTGTCATTGGGGTTTTGTAGCACGAATCAAAGCAGGCCTTACCGTCCACCCAAGAAGACACATACTGATTGATCCACAAGCACTCAAGCAAACTGAGTCCTCAACTTGTTCCATTTGCCAAAAGGTTTGCAAGGCAACACAGCAGGGCCTTAAGGAGACACATTCGTGTTTATAGAACATGATTAACGCTTTATTTTACTGAACCGTCATTAGCCGTTCACGACGAGAGAATCCATCATATATATATATTCTTTTATTCTTTTACTTGTTTTAGTCATTTGACTGCAGCCATGCTGGAGCACCTTTTTTAGTCGAATAAATCGATCCCAGGACTTATTCTTTGTAAGCCTAGTACTTATTCTATCGATCTCTTTTGCCGAACCGCTAAGTGACGGGGACGTGAATATACCAACATCGGTTGTCAAGCGATGGTGGGGAGATAAACACAGACACAAACAACAAACACATACATGCACATATATATATATATATATATATATATATATATATATATATATATATATATACGTACACACACACACACACACACACATACGATGGGCTTCCTTCAGTTTCCGTCTACCAAATCCACTCACAAGGCTTTGGTCGGCCCGAGGCTATAGTAGAAGACACGCAGTGGGACTGAACCCGGAACTATGTTGTTGGGAAGCAAGCTTCTTACACACTAGGCGTTTGTGTGTTTATCTATCTATCTATCTATCTATCTATCTATCTACCTGTCTTTCTGTCTGTCTGTCTGTCTGTCTGTCTGTCTATCTATCTATCTATCTATCTATCTATCTATCTATCTATCTACCTGTCTTTCTGTCTGTCTGTCTGTCTGTCTGTCTGTCTGTCTGTCTATCTATCTATCTATCTATCTATCTATCTATCTATCTATCTATCTATCCATCTATCTATTTCATCTACACACTCTATTTTAACCTCAATGACTCGGTAAGCAGTCTTCAAAGAAACCAACACAAAGTAAAATTGACAATTTACATTATATCAAAAATACTAGGGAGCTAAATGTATGTATGTATGTATGTATGTATGTATGTATGTATGTATGTATACATGCATGCATGTATGGCTGCTGGCTGGCTGGAAGTACGTGCGTATGTTTGTATGTATGTATGTATGCTTGTATGTCTATATGTACGTACTTTTGTATGTATGTACGTATGTATGCCTATACGAACAAAAATGGGTAATGAAATACAGGTATATCAAATACCATACAACATAATTTGCTGATTCATTAAAATTATTCCTGTCTCAAGAGGATGCACCATAATTTTAAAATGGCACTTTAGAGCAGCTCCACACGAGAAGAAGCGGTTTTGGATACTTTTGGATACAATTCGAATTCTGAATTATTTAACAACAGTAAATACCCTCCACTGATGCATTTCGTGCTAAAACTGGAAATACTTATCTGTCAAACTATTGAGTCACTCTCCGTTGCCAAAATGTGGTGTGCTTCAGGTCATCATCAGGGTTTTACGTCACCGATTTATAAACGTTTAAAATTTTACTTGTAAATGGTGGTTCTATGATAGGATGCACTCTACAGTGAATGCATCAATAAAATGCGACCGAAACAGTTGTAGTGAATTTTAAACCCCCATTTGTGTTCTTCTCTGTCACACATACACACACACGCACAAACACACACACACACACACACACACACACACACACGACGAGCTTCTTTGAGTTTTCGTCTACCAAATCCACTCGCAAGGCTTTGGTCGGCCCGAGGCTAGCGTAGAAGACACCTGCCCAAAGTACCACGCAGTGGGACTGAACCCGGAACCATGTGGTTGGGAAGAAAGCTTCTTACCACACAACCACGCTGCGTTTCTTTGCTTATATACTTTTTAGCAACACTTTAGTGTTTGAAGCTGTTGAATTTATTCCAACTTATAAGATTCATTTTCTAAATAATTCGTCTTGAGTTGAAGTCCTATTAATGTTTTTGTATTTGTCTCATAATCCTTAATGAAACAGTTTGAAGTTTTCTGAATCAACCAACAGCGTTTCTACTTTCTTACTGCTACAATGTCTCTATTTAGTGGTTCTGTTTATCTTTTGTATTTGAAAGCTCATTTTGCTTTCCTAGTGCTTAACTAATGTTTTAGTATTCATAAATTTACCGTGCAACGCCACAATTATAAGAAATTTCGCCATTATTATTGTAGCCCGAACAGTTCTTTTGAGGTAAGTTGCCGCCATACTATAAAACAATGACATTTAAGTTTGGCTTATTTTTTTCCCATTAAGACCAATAAAAAAATATTTCCAAGTTCTCAAACAAGGTCTTCACTTACTTGCTGGAGTTGTCCTGCTTATTTTTTTGTATTCTGAAGTTCATTCTTCTATCCTCATTGTCTCATAATGATTTAATGTTGATAAATTCAGACGATTCACCCAGCATCGCAACAGTCATAAGAAATTTTGAAACAACTTTAGCGTGCGGTCTACCGCAGTATCTGTCGTCTGCGTAGTGAAATGACCTGATCTGGGATAGGTTTAAGCTTAGGGTTAGGAAATTGGAAATTCAGAAGGCTAAGGTATGTTAGTGCCTGCTCGTGTCTACGCAAGAAATGGTGTTCTTCATGTACGTCTGCTGTGAATCATAGAAGTAATAGTATTTTATGGTTGTTAAATATAATTTTCTTATTTTCCTGTAATTTTGGCATTTTTATTTACCTCTTCATCCTCTAGTTTTCAACTTCCGTTGGAAAACATTTTCTACAATAATTCCGTCATTATTAACTCTAGTATATTTATATCTATCGCAGAGTGCACACACACACACACACACACACACACACACACACACACACACACACACACACACACACACACACACACACACACACACACACACACGTATGCAGCTGTTTCCATTAAGGCATGCATATATGAAATTTCATGTTTAATTCTGTGACTCGCACAACAATTCATAAATATAACAACTTCGAAACAAATGATGAAAAGGAAGGCTGTCAAAGCGACGCCAATAAATGTAGAATTCTCTGTCCGACGTACATCAATATTCTGAGTGTTGAATAAAATAACTGAGCAACAGAATTGTCTCCAGTTTTGATAATATTCTTCAATTGTTGTCATTACAATGCTTTTAGTTTTGGTATTACTGTTTCAACAAATCATTATTGTTATTGCGAATATAAATCGGGAAAATATCTATCTATCTATCTATCTATCTATCTATCTATCTATCTATCTATCTATCTATCTATCTATCTATCTATTTGTCTGTCTGGCTATCTGCCTGCCTGCCTGCCTACCTGCCTGTCTGTCTGTCTGTCCGTCCGTACGTCTATCCGTCCGTCTGTTTGTCAATCTGTCTGCCTGCCTGTCTGTCATTCAATGTATGTATGTATGCATATATATCTACCTATCAATCTATCTGCATGGAGAGAGAGAGAGAGAGAGAGAGAGAGAGAGAGACAGAGAAAGAAAGAGAGAGAGAGAGAGAGAAAGAGAGAGAGAAGATAGAGAGAGAGAGAAGATAGAGAGAGAGAGGGAGAAAAGTGAGAGAGAGGGAGAAAAGTGAGAGAGAGCGATAAGTCTTGGGACTCAATAAGGCACAATTGAAAGAATATATATATATATATATATATATATATATATATATATATATATATATATATATATATATATATATATATATGTGTATAGTTCAAATTTACAAAAAAAAACAAAAGACAAAGACAGGTGTAGAGACAACAAGCAGGTGTATTAGTTTAACGCTCGGGAAGAATGGAAAAGTCTTTGACGTTTCGAGCTTACGCACTTCAACAGAAAAGACTGAGAGAGGGGAAAATAGAGAGTGAACAAAAAAAAAAACGCAGAGAGAAGAAAATGTTTAATTCTGTGACTCGCATACATACATACATACATACATACATACATACATATATACATACATACACACATACATGTTAAATCAAATGAGACAACATTTTAACATATTTAACATATACATGCTCACACAAGACCCGCATTAGACTCCTCACTCGTATCTACGGTCCTCACGTAGCATTTACATAGCCATGCCTGCTATCTAAAATTTTCTGGATACCAATACCTCTCATATATATATATGATGTAATTCTGTCTGCCAGACAGACCCTCATATCCTTCGATAATAAGCTTTGGTCCGTTGCTAACCTTTATACTAACAGAAACAATTTCTTTGATATAACCATGGGCTCATCCGACTCTGCTCAGGTCACAGATCTAATCGGATTGTACCTCCTTCAACAACTCCACACTCAATTCCCCCACATTAAAAGAGGTTTATATGGAGATGATGCATTGTTAATTACAACAGCCCTAACAAAATCTGCATTAGAAAAAACTAGAAAACTCTTACGTAAATTCTTCGCCAACATCTACGTCTCTATCTCTTTTGAAAACTCTTACAAGACAGCAAATTTTCTAGATTTAAACGCTTCACTCTACTTCCCATATCATAAACCCAAGCAATACCTTAAGTACATCAACACTGAATCTAGCCATCATAAATCTACTTTCGAGAGTAAAATCAAAGGCATATCCATCAGAATATCCGATCTATCCGCCACTGAGGAAATCTTCAATAACTACGCCAATTACTACAACCAAGCTCTAGCTGTTAGTGGCTTCTCCCAGAAAATTTGATTTATACCCATAACCCCCATTGCTAAAAATATTTCTACAGCCACTGACCTTAGTCATAAAACGGACACAAGCATTTTCTCATAGATTTCCTCCTCAACCCCTGCAGACTAGAAGAATACCACTGGCACCTACAATTCTCTTTGAATTCCTTTCATTTTATTCTATTTTGTTTTGTTTTTTTTACGTTATCTTCCTTTACCTCCTCCTCCTCCTCCTCTTCCCCTCCTCCTCTTCCCCTCCTCCTCTTCCCCTCCTCCTCTTCCCCTCCTCCTCTTCCCCTCCTCCTCTTCCCCTCCTCCTCTTCCCCTCCTCCTCTTCCCCTCCTCCTCTTCCCCTCCTCCTCTTCCCCTCCTCCTCTTCCCCTCCTCCTCTTCCCCTCCTCATCTTCCCCTCCTCCTCTTCCCCTCCTCCTCTTCCCCCTCCTCCTCTTCCCCCTCCTCTTCCCCTCCTCTTCCCCCTCCTCTTCCCCTCCTCTTCCTCCTCCTCTTCCTCCTCCTCTTCCTCCTCCTCCTCCTCCTCCTCCTCCTCCTCCTCCTCCTCTACCCCTCCTCCTCCTCTACCCCTCCTCCTCCTCCTCCTCCTCCTCCTCCTCCTCCTCCTCTTTCCTTATATATTTATTTATTTATCTCCTTGGTTATATATATTTGTATGAAATTCTTTGTGAATCTCTGAAGAGGCTTAGCGAATCGTGCATGTACCCCCATTTCAACATTTCCTCCGATAATCACTCCCGCAGGAACTATTCGGATAGAATGGGGCATGCCAAAGCTAGGCCGAAACAGCTGTAAGATTAAACTTTTGTTCATTCTCTAATTCCTTATGTACTTTGTACTTTTATCTGTAAACCCGGTTGTCAATATAACATGGTTTGTCATAAACACCTGTACTTTGTGGGGGTTTTTTGTCACTTTAGCTATGAATTAAGTTAATGAATTCAACGGGATACACTGTCTGCAAGTTGTTGAGTTCAGCATATTATCCTTCATTTTCTAATTGATATATAAATTTAGGGTACCCCCCCTTTTACCCGGTCCCATTTATTGCACTTGGTATAACACTAGTGTAACAATAATTGGGTACCCTCCCAGCAGTATATTGGATAGATACTATCCCTTAATGGGTTGAATCCTCAACCCCTAACTCTCTCGCATTATATATATATATATATATATATATATATATATATATATATATATATATATGCATGTATGTGTGTGTATGTTTGTGTGTCTGTGTTTGTCCCCATCATCGCTTGACAACCGATGTTGGTGTGTTTACGTCCCCGTAACTTAGCGGTTCGGTAAAAAAGGAACCGATAGGATAAGTCCTGGGGTCGATTTGTTCGACTAAAGGCGGTGCTCCAGCATGGCCGCAGTCAAATGACTGAAACAAGTAAAAGAATAAAAGAATAACAGATTATGTTTAACACATAACAATTGAACGTCATACAACTGTGTGTGTGCGTGTGTGTGTGTGCGTACGTGCGTGTGTGTGTGTTTCATTAAATACACGACTATGTTCAAGTTTTATCCCTTATATTTTAGACTTTTTCGTATTTTTCTATTCGTTATTGCAACTAATTTAGAACAACAAAATTCCTAAATTGATATTCAACGTTTCTTGACATTCACAATTTCATTTCCAAGAATTGAATGTACCTGGCATTAGCATTGCTTCTGATATCTACTGGTTGAATCCATGTAGACTCTCCTCACAAAGGTCCTTTTTTTTTTTTACCGCTAACGTCATGTATTAGCATTCACATGCCAGTCGCTTTGCATATTTGCTCTTCTCGCATTTCATTTGAAAAAGATTCAGGCAATGTGTATTCAGATACTTAGAATGACATCTCCCTACCTCATTCTCCAAATTAATCCTGAGTTTAAAATATTATGATACAAAAATTATACAATAATACAATTAGAAAATCATGTATAGTACACTTATATACGATTTATACAATACACTTATATACAATACACTTATACGATAATACACTTATACGATAATACAAAAAAATCAGTTGGCCCATTATAGAACACAAATCCTCCTACATTGGCGGTTACAAAAGATATTGTTTATACCTGCCGGAGAAGCATAACATCTTGTGTAGTAGACTTAATCCGTTGCCCGATCACATATCATCATATGGCACCTTGGGTAGCTTTACCTGATTTCACTAGGAAAACGTCCTCATTGACTTCAAAATAACGTCATCGCCCTCCACCGACCTCTGGCTAAAAAGTTTTTTAAATATATTTTCCAATTGGATTGCTGATATTTCATACGCACTTCTGTCGTTATATATTAAAGAATTTCCAACTTCCACATCGTCGTCGTCGTCATCGTCATCATCATCATCATCATCATCATCATCTTCCTTCCTTCCTTCCTTCCTTCCTTCTCTCCACATGGTCGAACAACCGATCCTAAGCGTTTGAAATTCACAGTACATATTGTACTATCCACCCTTTCCATCGCTGAATACAAAAAGTGGCTCGCGAGAACTCCATTTGGGTGGGTTTCCTGAGTCACTATTTCCCCCCTTGTACGCCAACCCGTCACCTGGTTACCCATTTACAACTGGGTCAGCTGGAGCATCGTGAAATGAAATGACACTAACACGGGCCCCCATATATGGATTCTAATGGCGCAGGGGCCCACTTGCCATCGGGCAAGCTGGCAACCTGGCCAGTCCGCCACTGATCAACAGTTAAACTTCATTACCTCCGCCAAGGAAGGAGGTTATGTTTTCACCGGCGTTGGTTTGTCCGTCTGTCTGTCTGTGTGCAAAATAACTCAAAAATTGAACGGTATTTGATGAAACTCGCAGGAAAAGTTGGTAATGACACAAAGAACAGATGAAGAAATTTTGGTAGTGATCCGGGAATTTTTATAGATTCTTCAAGGATTTTTCATTCGTTATATTACTTTACATGTTACGTTCTTTGATTATCTCCCTTGACAACACGTTCATCGTTTCCACGTAACCTATGATGGCGTTGCCGTTTCCAAAGTTTATTTTCGTTTCTCTATTAGTAATTTTACTCGCGTATCTATCTTAAAATGAGCTGCTTGGCGGAGGTCTGCAGAGGATGACATGACAAGCCTTGACTATTGGGGTCGACTCAAAAAGCTCAGGATTTGCTTCCTTCACCGCCGCTGTGAGCTCTATATCATCTGTATGATGTGAAAAATATTCCATCAGCATAGACCATCTTTAAAATTCGTCCGAGACTTGGCCCCCGTGCCATCCGTCCACTACAGAGATGTTCGTGTCGTATCACAACACTATGACAGAACTATTTTACCTCAATTGGCCCTGCTCTCTTCAGCATCGTGCCAGACACACTTAAAGGAGGAAAGTGACTTCCCGGCATTCGAACGATCCCTAGATGATTACCCCCAACAAATACCATATAAACCACCCACACCCAGATAAGTCTCTGAAAACAATAACCCTCTGTTTGAATGGGCTACGGTTCCCCAGAGCTGACTGTGTATCTCTTCCAGGTGTTGCTATTAAATTAGACATGGCCTGAGTCAACTTCGGCCGAAACTTATCTAAGTAATCTAATCTATGCTGTAACCTTTTAATCAAACCTTTTAATCTATGTTGTAACCTTTTAATCAACGTGGGTAGAGGCTGATAAAATTTATTAAAGCTTTATATAGAACTACATTCAGAGTATGTCTATAAGCTATTGTGTTTAGACCTGGTTTCTATCCTCAAACTGTTCCGTTTTGTAGATGCAATTTTCTTTAATAAAGCATTCCGAAATTAGAAAAATCAAAAATCTGCAACAATCTCGGTCCCATGAGTATCGGATAATGGATTTTCAACTGTGTAAAGAAACTAATTGTGGTGAAAGCAGAGACAGTGTTGATGATGATGATGGTCGAGATAAGTATGGGAGGAGGATAAAATAGTATCGGTGGTTATAATGGCGACAGGAGCGGTGTGATGTATGATGCTGAGGTGATGGTGGTATTGGAGTGGTTATATTGGTTGTGGTGGTGAAAGTGACTGTCAAGGTAACCGTCATGATAACATTGATGGCGGTGTTTGTGGTTGAAGTGGAAGCAATGACAATGCTGCTGATGATGTTGGTGGTTGTGGTGGTGGTGATAGTGGTAGGATAGTTGTGGTGATGATTGTGATATGGTGGTATTAGTAGTGGTGGTGGTGGTGGTCGTCGTCGTCGTCGTCATCGTAGTGCTGCTCCTGCTGGTTTGGCGGGGGTCTGCGCTCTCCGAGTGCCTTTTTAGTTATAATAGTTGTCTTCTTTGTTTTAATGTGTTTTAGAATATTTGTGACATGAAAATATCACGTGAATTTGCACGTGAATAGGTAAATATAGCCCGTGTTCTGCGTATTACAATTGAGTGGATGGATGCTTAGGATATTTCCTCGGGGATTTTCAGCATCCAATCACGTTGTTATAACTAATATTCCGACGTGATTACGAATATTCGTCAATATATTTTCACACGGCTTCTTTACTTCAATCGTTTGAAGAATCGGTAACGTGAAATTTCGAATTAACATTCAATAGGCACACACACGCACACACAGACAGACAGACACACGCACACACATACACACATATACACACGCGCACGCACGCACGCACGCACGCACACACATACACTCAAATATTTTATCCTTTACTAGTTTCTGTCATACGAGTGCGGCCATTATGAGACAATGCTTTGAATGATTTACTTGAGAAAGAACTGAATCCTGATACTTATTCTATCGGTTTCTTTCTGCTGAATTGCTAAGTCACAGGCACCCATGCTCACCTTCATAACGTAATCTAGTTACCGCAAAGGCCTCTCTACAGTTCATCCGTTTAATTTAGCTGTCTAACTGATCTGTTTATGATTTTCCGATGTATTTCACGGAAATATGAAAGTTCAGTAAAAAAACAAATTTGAATTGATGAACCAAAATGATGAACCTTTCATAAATCTGTAGAATAAATAGATTCGCTAATTTCTGGAGAGATAACGAGATTATATATATATATATATATATATATATATATAAACAAGGATGTCCAAAGTTAATGCAGTACGATCGTTTCATGCAACTCCATTTGTTTAAGCAATGTGAGCATTAAATAAATGTAAAATGCAGAGCAATCCTCAGCTGCACAAAGGTATAGAAATTTACTGAAATTTCATTTCAACAGAAAGACATAATTTTATAACTACATTTAAACTTTCCAAGTAGAAAGGAAGAATACAAAAAAACATTTTGATTTAGCCAGACCATACAGGCTAGTAATTAATTCTCTATATACATACATACATACATACATACATACATACATACATACATACATACATACATATATATATATATATATATATATATATATATATATATATATATATATATATATATATATATATATATATATATATATATATATATATATATAAGCAATGTTAATTCTCTAAATGAAGTATTAACAGTAACTGCACGATAAAGTGTAGTATATTAAGTGGCAATATACTACACTTTATATATATATATATATATATATATATATATATATATATATATATATATATATATATATATATATATATATATATATATATATATATATATATACGTAGGAGTGGGTGTGTGGTAAGTAGCTTGTTTACCAACCATATGGTTCCGGGTTCAGTCCCCGATGCTGGTGTGTTTACGTCCCCGTAACTTAGCGGTTCGGCAAAAAGATATCAATAGAATAAATATTAGGCTTACAAAGAATAAATCCTGGAGTCGATTTGCACGGCTAAAGGCGGTGCTCCAGCATGGCCAAAGTCACATGACTGAAACAAGTAAAAGAGTAAAAGAATATACACATGCATATATGGGTACAGGACGTCACCAACGGTGCAAATAACATGAAATACGTAAACAAACGAGTTAAATACGTAAACAGCGGGAAAAAAATGGAAAACAGGACAAGTAACACAAAGAACGACCCTTCATCAGTTGTCGGCTGTCTATCTACTCCTCATTTCGAGCATTCAACGACAATATGAGTCTTCAAAGACAGCTGCTCCGATAAATTCTAAAATAAACTGGTCTAACGACCTTCCCTGTTTGTTTTCGTTCGGTTTCCTGGTATGTCTCTACTGTTATGTTTTTGTTCTCAACTTTGACCCTCCATAAATCTTAAATGGTGAATAGGAAGGTGGATATCCTTTCTCTCTCTCTCTCTCTCTCTCTCTCTCTCTCTCTCTCTCTCTCTCTCTATCTATCTATCGATCAATCTATCTATCAGCCTATCTACCTACCTATATTTCTATCTATCCATCTTCACTGTCATGGAATCTTACCCAGGAAACAAAAGCAATGTTCTCTTCTAAACAGCACCCTACAAAAACATCTGTTTTATATGAATGAACAAGTTGTTTGTACATTCACAACCTTACTAACAGCCTCTCTGTATAGGGCCTGTACAGCCCTTATTAACCATTCGTCAATCTCCAGTTTCCGCATTGCCCACCAGATAAGGGATCGGGGGACCCTGTCATAGGCTTTTTCCAAGTCCACAAAAGCTAAGTATAGGGGTTTATCTTTGGCTAGGTATTTCTCATGCAGTTGCTGTACCAGGAATATAGCATCAGTGGTGCTTCTACCTGGCACAAAACCGAACTGCATCTCATCTAAGCAGACTATCTCCCTAATCAGTTGGGCTATGACCCTCTCCGTGACCTTCATCGCCTGATCAAGCAGCTTGATACCCCTGTAGTTATTTCTATCTAAAGCATCACCTTTACCTTTGTAGCAGTTGACTATGGTGCTGCTATGCCAGTCATTGGGTATGACTCCATCATGAACTACCTGGTCTACAATGCAGGTGACTAAGCCATAGCCCACACCACCAAATGTTTTAAGCATCTCAGCATATATATATATATTCTTTTATCCTTTTATTTGTTGCAGTCATTTGACTACGGCCATGCTGGAGCATCGCCTTTTGTCAAGCAAATCAACCCCACGACTTATTCTTTTTAAGTTTAGTACTTATTCTATCGGTTCTTTTTACCGAACCGCTAAGTAACAGGGACGTAAACACACCACCATCGGTTGTCAAGCAATAGTGAAGGGGACAAACACAGACACCACACACACACGCGCGACAGGCTTCTTTCAGTTTCCGTCTACCAAATCCACTCACAAGGCTTTGGTCGGCCCGAGGCTATAGAAGAAGACACTTACCCAAGGTGCCACGCAGCGGGACTGAACACGGAACTATGTGGTTGGTAAGCAAGCTACTTACCACACAGCCACTCCTGCGCCTATGTGTGTGTGTGTGCGTGTGTGTGTGTGTGTATGTGTGTGCGTGTGTGTGTGCGTGTGTGTGCGTGCGTGCATGGCAATTGTTTGTACAGCATATTTCCTGTAAGGTACCGGTGCATGATGGGTCGAAACGATCGTAGTGTTTCTTAATAAAGAGTCTCACGAATTGCATTTTCTATCTCATAGCTTTTTTTTATGTATATATAAACGGTACGGCAGAAATGAATTTCCGAAGAAAATCAAGTGGCTTATACTTCCATACTCTTGTTGACATCAGGTAGCCGAATACTGTTGACGGGCTTTAAACAGCATACTACAAGGTGTCTACCCGAATTTAACATTATTATTATTGTGTGTGTGTGTGTGTGTGTGTGTATGTGTGTGCGCGCACAGAGGGAAAGAGAGATAGAGGGAGTGTGTGAGAGAAAAGTGGGAAGTGAGGAGAGTGTATAAACAGTAATACAGTTAGAACCGATATAAAAGAAAAAGAAAATTAGGGATAGAGACAAATAGATAGATAGATAGATAGATAGATAGATAGAGAGAGAGAGAGAGAGAGAGAGAGAGAGAGAGAGAGAGAGAGCGAGAGAGAGAGAGAGTGAGAGAGAAATAGAGATAGAGACAGAGAGGGAGGAGAGAGAGAGACAAAGGGAGGATATAATTAAACCTGTTAGGTAAGAAAATTATTTACTTTTTAGAAAGAGATCGTGTAAAATGGTGTCAGTCTCTGGTCAACCACCCAAAAATAGAAACAAGCAATATTATGGAGTCAGTCACAAATACCTTTGTACATTTAATATGAACTATAGGCGAAGGCGTGGCTGTGATAAGAGGTATGCTTCCTAACCACATCGTTTCGGGTTCAATTTCAGTGTGACCCTCTACTTACGCGTCAGGTCGACCAAAGCCTTATAAGTAGATTTGACAGACGGAAACTGAAAGAAGTCCGTCGTGTGTGTGTGTGTGCGTGCGATCACTGCTCGACAATCGGTATTGGTGTGTTTACGTCCCCCATAACTTAGAAACCGATATAAGAATATTCATTTTATCGGTAAAAGAGATCAATAGATTGAAAACTAGGATTAAATGAATAAAAGGGAAAGGGGTCGTGTCATTTGACTAAAAATTCATCAGGGCGGTGCACCAGCATGGCCGCAACCTAATGACAGAAAAAAGTAAAAGATAAAAAGTAAGAGATGAAAGATAATAAAGTGGTTTTCAAGATGAAAAACGGAACAAAATGATGTTTAAATCAAGTTTAACATTGATTCTTAAGAAGTTATTGTAGAGAAAAAGAAATTGGAATTATCTTGAATATAATCAACAAATTAAATGAAAATCTCTTAATTGAATCTAGTTGCAAACCTTGTCGGTATTGTGTTAATTATAATTAGAATAAACTTAATTAATGGATTAATTGAAAATGATCTTAACAAGTGCAGGAATGGGCTTTGTGGTAAGAAGCTTACTTCTACGCCATATGGTTCTGGGTTCAGTCCCATTGCGTGGCAACTTGGGTAAGTGTCATCTACTATAACCCTGGGCCAACCAAAGCCTTGTGAATGGATGTGGGAGACGGAAACTGATAGAAGCCCTTTGTATGTATGTATATATATATATATGGGAGAATATACAAAAAATAACAACAGACGAGGACAGGTGGTGTAAATAACAAAAGTATATATTAGTATGACGCTCGGGAATACGGAACACACACACACACACACACACACACGCACACACACGCATACACACATATATACTTTTATTTGTTTCAGTCATTTGAAATCGACCCCAGGACTTATTATTTGTTAGCTTAGTACTTATTCTATCGGTCTCTTTTGCCGAACCGCTAAGTTAGGGGGACGTCAACACACCAACATCGGTTGTCAAACGATGGTGCGGGGGGACAAGCACAGACACACATATACATATACATACATACATGTATTATATATATATATATATATATATATATATATATATATATATATATATATATATATATATATATATATATATATATCAGTTGAATAAGTTACAACATGGTCTGGTTTTCACGTTTTTTATTATTGTATTGAAAAAAAATTTTTTAATAATGTTGAAGTGTGTTAAACATTAAAAAATAATTTTGTAATTAAAAAAATTTTTTTAAAATTTTTATAGTTTCAGCTCAGAGCTGCGGCCATGCTGATGTACCGCCGTTAAGAAGGATGAAAGGCAAAGTCGGCCTCCTCAGAATCCAGCATGCTAATGATTCTGCCAGCTCGCCACCTTGTAATGTTCACAAAGTTCAATTAGTGTTCTTTCATACGTTCGCAGTAAGTTGAATTTTTCGAATACAGTTTTGACCAATCAGCATAAACGTCACGGTTTTCCCGGCATAGATCTAGCCTTAATTTCAACCAATTAGCCTGCGGTTTTCAATGTAATATTAATTTTTTTTGGTTAACACATTTATATTTTTTAAAATACTATAATAAAAAAACGTGAAAACCAGACCATGTTGTAACTTTATTCAACTAATATATTATTCTATACACATCTACACAAATTCGGAAAAAAAAGAATATGTGCGTGTGTGTGTGTGTGTGTGTGTGTGTGTGTGTGTGTGTGTGTGTGTGTGTGTGTGTGTGTGTGTGTGTGTGACCACCGTTTGACGACCGGTGTTGGTTTGTTTACATTCCCGTAACTTAACGGTTCGACAAAAAAGTTGAAAAGTAAGTAAAACTAAAAAATGTTTAATTATTGATAATTATTTATTTTTTAGCCATTTACAGTAGTTTTTATCCAACCTTATAGAACTAATAACCACTTCTTCTTCTTCTTCTTCTTCTTCTTCTTCTTCTTCTTCTTCTTCTTCTTCTTCTTCTTCTTCTTCTTCTTCTTCTTCTTCTTCTTCTTCTTCTTCTTCTTCTTCGTTTCAAGCATACGATAAAAAAATTCTCCTTCATACAACACAAAAGAACTTGTAAAAATATTTTTTCTTATTCGTTAAAATCGTCATCGTATCTAATTGTTAGCATAACTTATTGTTTTTAAACCTATTGAACTTTCAAATGTCAATCATAAATTGATGCTATAAGATCGAACATTTCAACTTGCATAATTTTCTATGGCTGTAATACTTGAATTTTCATCATGAATCTTTACTATGAGCATTTGACTTTTTGAACATATTTTATCACTATGAAATCTGTACATACTTTTTTTTCATAAAAAATTATCTTGTTTTATATTTTTCATTGTAAAAAAAAAAAGAAAAAAACTTTTGGAGCCGGTGTGGTATTTTTATAACTTTGCAAAGATTAAATAAACTACAATTCATTTTAAGACTCAAGTGGATTTTCAACCCTAAAACCAATTATCATATATATATATATATATATATATGTGTGTGTGTGTGTGTGTGTGTGTGTGTGTGTGTGTGTGTGTGTGTGTGTATGTATATATACAAACATTTACCTGAACAGTGTTATAAAACAGGAAAGTACTTGTGACATTGTGAAAATACCGAAATAAAGTGTGAAAATCAGATCATATTAGACTGATTGATTAATATGCATGTGCGTATATAATAATAATAATAATAATAATAATAATAATAATAATAATAATATTAATAATAATAATAATAATTAATAATAATAATAATAATAATAATAATAATAATAATAATAATAATAAAGGAGTATGGAGACTTGTAAATCCACAATTTTTATTTTACAGTTAAATACAGTATATTACAATGACCTACACGTGTTTCTACTGCAGCGACTGCACATTGTTGCAGATGAAATCTTGCAATATTATCAGTGCAGCTACATCAGGATCCCTCCCTTTGGTCTTATATCTATCTATCTATCTATCTATCTATCTATCTATCTATCTATCTATCATCATGGACGGACGGTAGACACATCGGCTCCCATGTAAGTTGCATTTTTCACCTCTTAAAAGACCTATTTTATTTTAAAATTTTGTATAAGTTGTGTATAACACAAAATACTTCGTGAACATATATTTTTCAAATCGGAAATAGCTCTATTTAGAGCCTTATTTCCAAAAATTCAAACATATCTTCCTCGTTCCTAGCCATATTCTTTAAAACGAATATGGCTAAGGTTTTCAACGAGGCCGACTTCCCGCTCCTAATGCCAGAGGCGAAAACACTTAATGCCAGAGGCGAAAACACTTAATGCCGTTCCGCATGAACGCAGACAAGTGATGAAGAAGAGCAATGATTCTGAGTCAACTGCTGCTGCCTCAACCGCCACCACTACCACCATCACGTGTACAAACTCTGCTGCTACAGCAGTCTTGCCTGCCACCGTCACCAGTGACAACAACAACAACAACGACAAAGACAACAACAACAACAGCAACAACAACGACAACGACACAAATGTCCTTGCTAACACGACCACTGTCCTCACCACTGCTACTACCAGTGACAATAACAACAGCAACAACAACAGGACACCGACCTTCAACACCAACACCACCACTACTTCGACAAACTCTGCCGCCACTACCACCACCTTTGAACCTGGCAGTACCAACACCACTGTCAATACCACCATCAACAACTACAAGACGAACAAGATAAACAACACCACAAACGCCACAAACAACATATCTGCCAGCATCACAAAAACAAATTTTGCCGATGCAACGAAAGAAAAAAGAACAATATTAACATTCACCCAAAAACAAATCAATGACACAAAATCCCTTCTCACGAAAGAAGGTGACACTGTACAAATACACATACCAAAAGCAATTATTGAAAATACAAACAAGAAGCACATATCATACAGACTTATCAACAAGAAAACGAAGCGACCGGAGAATTTCTCCACCCAAAAAATTGAGATTTGTCTCAAACCGATATGGCCCTTTCAAAGTCATGTTACTTGGGGACGAAAATTTGCCACGGTCCTAGTACGCTTTAAGAGCGAACAGTTAGCGAAGGAATTTTCAACACTCTCTCTCCACACAGATGACTTGGTGATGATACCGAGTTATCTTGGACAGAGAGTGACGAAGGTGACAGTAAAGAATGTCCCTTCACAAGTGGAAACACAGTGGATAGTAGGTTCTATATGCCTCGAAATGGAGGAGGCAAATATATTAGAAATTGCTACTGCAGAGGAGAAAAACTGGGAAGGGGGAAAAAAGTCGAAGTCCTCCTCCACATCACTGAAGAGGAGTGCCAAAAGATCCCCACACACATCCAACTGGCAAAGGACCACAAGTTATATGTAGTGGTGGAAGGAAGGCGACCACGTTGTTATGTATGCGGCAGCGAGGCACACCTCAAGGACAGTTGCCCAACCGCCGCCAACCAAAAAAAGCAACAAGGGCAACCACCAAAACCCGGAAAAAAAAACCTACTACCAACACCACCATCAACAATCAAAACAAGAGAAACACAAGCAACACTGGCAACTGAGAAGACAACAGCATCTGCAAAAACAACAAGTGAGGAAGCAGGGGAAAAGAAAGAAAATTCCAAGACTGTTTCCCCCTCCCCCACATCACACACACCTCACACAAATAACAAGCCATCAGCACCAACAAAAACAGCAACACAACCACTCACACAAGCACACACAGACGCTCACAATTTGCCCCTACCCCCTTCCGATTCCTCAGAACCTTCGTCGGAAGATGAAAGTAATGAGGAATGGCAAATAGCCCAGAAAGGAAGGAAGAAGAGGAGCAAGAAAAGAAAAGCAAACACAAACAAAGCAGGGAGATACACAACTCCCGAAAACACTCCAGACACCAACACAAGCACACACAACTACAACACAAGCAACAAAACCCCAAAAGCAAGTACACACACAATGCTCACTGCCATCAACACAAAAAACTCAGAGTTGATGGAATACATCAACACAAAAACAAACATAACAAACGAAGACATAAAAACCAGCAACCACCCATACACAACACCGCCAGAACACATCAAAATACTACACATAACACCAACCCTGCACCACACACTAAAATCTATTTTTCCAAAGGCAGTTGGCAAATGCCAAAAATACCTGGCGAAAAAACTATATAGTGATCTCCTCGAAGAAAACCCGAAGGAGGAGACACAAAAACTCTCAAACGGTAAGTGACTCTCTTTATAAAACTTTAACACTCAAATCAAAATGATGCTCAAGATTGGTTGTGTAAATGCGCGTGGCTTGGGGTCCCCTTGGAAACAAGGGTACCTCCTAAATGACATAAAGTCACATAAACTAGAAATCATAGCCATAAGCGAGACCAGACTCCATGATCCGCGGGCCCTATCGTCCATGTTTGGCAGACAGTTTAACATTTATTTTTCTCCCTGTCTGCCGAGAATGGGCGGTAGTGGCACGGCGGTACTCTTTCGCAAGAGTCTGGATCTCGAAGTAAAGACAGTATTCATAGACCCGGAGGGTAGATTGGTTGTTCTGGATGTCGATGGCAGCGATGGGTGTGCTTTTCGACTCATATCAGTATACGCACCACCTTTAACAGGTAGGCCGGATTTCTTTCGACGTCTAGAAGTATTCCTAGGAACGTCTCGTCCTTTACTTTTAGTGGGGGATTGGAATGCTACCTTGGACACGCATCTAGACTATGTGGGCAGAGATAGGAATAGACGGGGATGCAAATGCCTCAAAGACCTGCTCAGACGCTTTCAACTGTCTGACAGGTACCGACTCGATTACCCGAATGCGCCAATGTGGACATGGACAAACCGCATCGGGTCGTCGAGATCGTATCTAGATAGAATACTGTGTAGGAGAGTAGATAGAGATAGCATAGGGTGTCCACAATTTCACATAGTCAGCTACACGGATCACAAACTTGTGACGTGTACGCTAGATTTAGATAAGACACATAGGCAGGGCTCCGGTTACTGGAAACTAAACGCGTCTTTCCCGTCGAGACCAGTTTTCAGAGACCGGATTAGCACGTTAGTAAAGAGGGCTTTGACAGGAGCCATCATCAATAACAAATGGTGGTTTGCCCTCAAGAGAGCAATAAAAGCAGAAGCGGTTAGGTATAGCAAAGCACTAGCCATAGACAGAAACAGAGTAGAGGGTGAACTAGTTAAGAAGCTAGAAGAGGCAATTAGAAGTGGCATCGCATCCGACGTTTTGGCGGCGAGGTTGGCCCTTGACCAACACTTCAACGCCAAACACGAAGGGTGCGTTGTCAGGGCTAGGATGCGTGCTCTAAGAAACGAAGGTGTTGGAGCCGCACGAGAGGCCCGGGTGGCGGAGGCGCAACAGGGCAACAAAGCCACCATTCGGTCTCTGGTGGACGAACAGGGGCGCGAACTGCTCGAGCCAAGCAAAATGTGTGAGGCCTTTCAGCGGCACTTTGCTCGACTGTTTGGGACGAATGGCGAGCGAGAACGCAGGGTGGACTTCAGTGCCTACCTGCACAGCCTGCCACGACTCTCGGCAAGAGAGGCGGAGTGCTGCGAAGGTGCCATCACGGCGGCGGAAGTGAGGGACGCGATGGCGGGATGCTCGAGGGACAAATCTCCGGGTTTGGATGGTCTGCCCTACGAGCTTTACAACTGTAAGCCAGACTTGTTTGGAGACGTCTTGGTGGCGGTGTACTGCAACTGGCAGCAAAACGGGAGCATTCCCGGTTTTGTGAGTCGAGGAGCCGTAACGCTGCTGAAGAAAGATCCAAACAAGGGGGACGTCATAGATAACTTTAGGCCCATCACTCTGCTCAATGCAGACTTGAAAATTTTGGCCAAGGTGTTAGCCAAGCGGTTGGCGCTTGTCATCGAGAAACTGATCGGCAAGGCGCAAACGTGCGCGGTGCCGGGCAGGAGCATCCATGACAACCTCCATCTGATGCGCTACATCATAGAGAGGGTAGTTAAGGAACCTGGCATGGGTGGGGCCCTGATCAATTTAGATCAATCGAAAGCTTTCGATAGGGTAGACCATCAATACTTGGAGGCTGTCCTCATAGCAGCCGGCTTCGGTCCCATTTTCCGCGGCTGGATGGCTGCCTTGTACAGAGGCATCCGTTCGGTAGTTCGCGTCAATGGGCATCTATCAAGACCCTTCGACATTGCACGTTCGGTCCGTCAGGGATGCCCCCTCTCGTCGCTTCTGTACGTGTTGACTCTCGAGCCACTACTGCGGAAGCTGGCGACGCTGAGGGGCATCCCGCGAGAGTTGGGATGCGGGACGAGCGTGTCGGCATACGCGGACGACGTCACCGTCATAGTGTCTAGCCAAAAGCACATCGAGCTTGTCGGCGAGACACTGAGAGACTACGAAGCGGTAACGGGAGCGAAAATCAACCGGGATAAGTCAGTGGGCTTGCGGCTCGGCACCTGGAGAAGCAACCCCATGCCGTCAAGTAGCGCCTCCGTCGTGGGACGTTGGACTGACGGTCCGGTTGAGATGCTCGGGGTCTGGTTTGGTCCAGACCTCCAAACGGAGAAGAACTGGGACGAGATAACGAGAAGGGTGGCCACTCTAGCCCGGCAATGGGCCGAGAGGAAGCTTTCCCTGAAAGGTCGGGCGGAGGTGGCGAACACGTACATCGCGTCCGTCATCTACTACCGCCTGACCGTCGTTCCTTGTCCCGACCCTACCATCACCAAACTGGAGCGCATCCTCTTCCGCTTCTTGTGGAAAGGAAGCGTTCCGATGGTTAGGCGATCCGTTTGCTGCCAACACCCGTTAAAAGGAGGACTGGGCATGCCGTGGTTGATGATGCGCAGACACGCGCTGAGACTGCGACATCTCCGGCTCTACGTAGACAGCGGTGAACAGGTGTGGTCACCGTTTGTGCGGCGCGCTTTCCCGCAGCTCGTCTCCATGACCGAACTGCAGTCATGGATCAAGAAGAGGCCGAGGAAGGGCCAATGGCACCGCGAGTGTCGCGCTGCTCTTCGGCAACTCCAACAACCCGGGTCAACCTTGAGCGACTGCATCACAACTAACGCATTCTATAGTGGATTAGTGGAGGGAAGGTACGACGACGATCTCGGGGCGAACCTGGGCGTCGACGAGGAATACCTGACCCGCCTGTTTAAGACGACCTTCGGGCCGGGACCTATGAACAACTTCCAGAGATCCCTGGCCTGGCAGTGCTATCGAGAAGCACTACCCGTTCGGGATAAGCTCTACAGGCATGGCTCGAGAAACACGGGGCCGACCTGTCCGAGATGCCGGCAGAGCGACGAAACCGTTCTGCACGCACTCGTACAGTGTCCCACCATTTCCGAGCTGTGGGCTTACGTCGAACAACTGCTATCGCGTGTGGGACGAGTCGGTCTATCAGCCGAGTCTATCGTGAATATTGTCGCGCCTCCTTCCTTTAAACGGGAAGGAAGAGCTATTTTCATCGTACTTGTGGCTATGGCGAAAGAATGTGTATGGTGGACGCGTCTGAAAGGTCTAGAGACAAAGACTTTCCTCTCTGGGCAATCTCTCATCAACTTCTTCAAGTATCACCTGAAGAGGAAGTTGAGAGTAGAAAGGGAAGTCTTGTCTAGTGAATGCTTCAAAAAAAGATGGGTGAATGTAGCAAGGATGGCACGTGTGAACGACGGAACCATCTTGAGCATAACCCTATGAACAAGAAAAAAAAAATAAAACAAAAAGGCAAAAGAGAGTCACTTACTGTTATAGTTTCTTCAATGAGAATATTGACCAAGGTTACCGTGGTCTTTTCCGTGGGCTTTTTCTTCCACGGCTAAACCTAAACTGTCCTCCCCTCTTTTTACACGAGAACATTACTGTGTGATACACGATCCCTATTGATCGGCCTTTCCTTTTCTTTTTTTTTTCGATCCCTTTTGATCGAACTGCCCCTTTTTCCCTTCCTACGATCCCTTTTGATCGACACCACCAATTTTTTTTTTTTTTCCTTCCTTCCCCCTCCCAAAAAGAAAAGCTCTACATTGTATTTGTCCCATCTTCGTTGAGCCCTGTGTGGCTAATAAAAGAAATGTATCTATCTATCTATCTATCATGAAACAGGAAATTATGTAAAGAACCTCATTAGCTTACAGATGTTCTTCCTGTCATAAGATTGAATTCCTCTAAGAGCTGAGAATTTGTGCATCACCTTATTTAGAAGCTTTGAGGAAGCAATGAGGCGATGCACACTATGCTAATGAAGTTCTTTACTTAATTTCCAGTTCCCTTGTCATTCATTTAGTTTCATATTACACTCTGTATTCGACTAAAGCTTTATTCTGAAGCTTTCATATTTATTGAGTTATTAGTATCGCTATGCCTACTATGCGCTGGTGTGGCTATGTGGTAAGAAATTTGTTTCGTAATTATTACATGGTTCCAGATTCAATCCCACTGTGTGGCACCTTGGGAATGGTATCTTCTACTATTGTTTCGAACAGATCAAAGCCTTGTAAATGGATTTGGTAGACAAAAACTGAAAGAATTCCCTCATAGCTATCTATCTATCTATCTATCTATCTATCTATCTATCTATCTATCTATGTGTGTATGGCTTTGTGTTTCTATCTGTCCCCTCCTCACATCTTGACAACTGGCGTCGGTGTATTTACGTCGCCGTAAAATAGCGGTTCGGCAAAACAACTCGATAGAATAAGTACCAGGCTTAAAAAAATAAATACTGGGGTTGATTCATTCGACTGCAAAGTTGTACCCAAGGATGGCCACGGTTTAATGAATAAAACAAATAATATATATATATATATATATATATATATATATATATATATATATATATATATATGCTACAGGGTTCTTTCAGTTTCCGTCTACCAAATCCACTCACAAGATTTTGATCTGTCCGAGGCTATAGTAGAAGACACTTGTTCAAGATGCCATGCAGTGGGACTGAACCCGGGAACATGTGGTTGAGAAGTAAGCTACTTACCACACAGCCACCCCTGCGCCTACATGTAAAGATTTGTTGGAAAAGATTTTCCGAGGGTTGCGGAGAGGAGTTTCAGAAAATTCACAGGACCCGACATTTTCCCCCTCATAACTTTCTGGAAATAGATATTTTTTAATGAAATTTTATTCAAATTCCTTTCAAACGGTGTAGATGATAATTACAAAGAAATTTATAAGCAAAATTTTTGTAAGGACGCGGGGAAGAGTTTCTGGAAAACGGCGTTTCGGATCAGACGGCCGACATAAGTTGGAATTTTTCCGTTTTGACAAGGGATTATTTCCAATGTTTTTCATCAAAGTCTTCAGAATGATGGGAGGCATCTTTTCAGGGGAAAAAAAAGAACATTAAAAAAATTTTGAAAATTTATTTTTTACATACAGATTTGAAATTTTGTCAGTGGGTGCTTTATATACCACTGGTTTATAGTTATGTAATTTTAGCTGATCTTGCTGAGTAAATTTGACTTTTATGGGCAGGTAAACTTAATGAATAGGTGTAAAAGCAATAACATTAAGGATAAACACTAAAATTGAAATTCTTAATGCATCTAACCTGTTTGATTTGTTACTAAATTTATCCCAGATGGCAACCGACAAAAATTTTGCCACTTTTCAAGATGAGGTACATTAATTTGAATTAATTAAAATACAGGTATAATCGGTACAAGATTTTATTCTTTCGGTAAATATTTCGTACGAATATGGAATAATTTTTTTCCACAGGTTTTTTTCGGGTGCATTCAACGTATCTGACTTCGAAACCCGCTGCAAGCCACTTTTTTCCGGAAAAGAAAGGTGGGAGGGGAGGTGGGGACCTCGAAGTTTCCCACCAAAGGAGTTTTGTTTCGCAGGTCTTTTTTTTCTTTTCCAGGTTATTTTGCATGCTTTCAACGAATGTGACATCGAAATCACGCGTAAACGGCTCCCTTTTCCAGAAAAGGGAAGAATTGGCTTCTATTTTTAGCATGCCCTGCTACCACGTAACAGCTATCTGCGTTCACACCGAAATGTTTACCAACTTATTTCCTCCCATTCATTTTTACCACTTCATGGCAGTCAATATTGTTTCTATTGACATCTACATCAGTTAATGTTGCTTTTCTCCCAGTTCTGTGCTTTCTGGAAGAAAAGCCCTCACATTATCGCAGAGTTACGAGAATTCACTAACGTGATTTATCTTTTTAAAAGATTTTGTAGAGGAATTAGATCCAACTGGTTTTGGCCAGTTTAAACAGTAAAGGGTTAAAAAGTGCCAAAACTATAAAAATCAGCTTTTTTGGCCTTTTTGAGGGTTTTAGAACCCCAAAACTATAGTTTTTGCTGATCTTATAGTTTTAAATTTTAAAGGGCCTAAAAAAGACTGAAAGAATGACTCGTACGATATTAAATATGCTAAAACAATCTGAAAACAATAGAAACTTTTAAACATTTACCGATTTTTATGGAATTTTTGGGTTGACGGACTTGAGTTAACAGAAGCTAAATGTAACGGAAGTTAATTAGTCCGATAATGATTTTCAAAGTTAACTTAATAGTTAAGTCGTTAACGCAAATGCTAACTTCATTAATTAACGATTAACGGAGTTATGCCCAGCTCTGTATGTATGTATATGTGTGTGTGTGTGTGTGTGTGTGTATATGTCTAAGCTGATTAGAAAATGTTTTATTATTTATTATATATATGTATGTATCTATGTATCTATGTATCTATGTATGTATCTATCTAGCTAGCTAGCTAGTTAAATAGATAGATAGATAGATAGATAGGTTTCTTTATTAGCCACACAGGGCTCAACACAGAGGGGACAAAATACAAATGTAGAGTTTTTCTTTTCGAGGGGGTCGAAAACAAAGCAGAAAAAAAACAAAAGTGGGGACAACGATGAAAAAAAACATCGCAAAACGTTTGGGGTATTTACAAAAAATACGAAATAATACAAAAAATTCCCAATAAATGGGGAGGTTATCCGTGGAAAGAAAAACCTACGAAAAGACCACGGTAACCTCGGTCTTTAGCGTCACAGTTTGTTAAATAAAATTTCTTTTATTTAAGCAAGAAACGTGAGTAACTCTCTGTTTACAAAATTTTAAAACGTTTTATAGAATCATGGTCAAGGTGGCTTCGTCATTTATACGTGCCATTCTTGCTACATGTATCCATCTTTTTTCGAAACATTTGCTAGACAACACTTGCCTCTCTACTCTCACCTTCCTTTTCAAGTGATACTTGAAAAAGTTGATGAGAGATTGACCAGAGAGGAAAGTATTTGTCTCTAATCCTTTCAGACGCGTCCACCAGATGCATTCTTTGGCCATAGCCACAAGTACGATAAATACAGCTCTTCCTTCCCGTTTAAAGGAAGGAGGCGTGACGATATTGACGATAGACTCGGTTGATAAACCGACTCGTCCCACACGTGACAGCAGTCGTTCGACATAAGCCCACAGCTCCGAAATGGTTGGACACTGCACGAGTGCGTGCAGAACGGTTTCATCGCTCTGACCGCATCTCGGGCAGGTCGGCTCCGCATTTCGCGAGCCGTGTCTATAGAGCTTATCCCGAACGGGTAGCGCCTCTCGGTAACACTGCCAGGCCAGGGATCTCTGGAAGTTGTCCATAGGTCCCGGCCCGAAAGTCGTCCTGAACAGGCGGGTCAGGTATTCCTCGTCGACGCCCAGGTTCGCCCCGAGATCGTCGTCGTACCTGCCCTCCACTAATCCCCTATAGAATGACTTCGTTGTGATGCAGCCGCTCAAGGTCGACCCGGGACGGCAAAGTTGTTGCAGAGCAACGCGACACTCACGGTGCCATTCGCCATTCCTCGGCCTCTTTTTGATCCACGACTGCAGCTCGGTCATGGAGACGAGCTGCGGGAAAGCGCGTCGCACAAACGGCGACCACACCTGCTCACCGTCGTCTACGTAGAGCCGGAGATGTCGCAGTCTCAGCGCATGTCTGCGCATCATCAACCACGGCATGCCCAGCCCTCCTTTCAGCGGGTGTTGGCAACAAACGGATCGCCTCACCATCGGAACGCTTCCTTTCCACAAAAAGCGGAAGAGGATGCGCTCCATTTCGGTGATGGCGCGATCGGGACAAGGCACGACGGTCAGGCGGTATTCGATGACGGACGCGATGTACGCGTTCGCCACCTCCGCCCGACCTTTTAGGGAAAGCTTCCTCTCGGACCATTGCCGGGCTAGAGTGGCCACCCTACTCGTTATCTCGTCCCAGTTCTTCTCCGTTTGCAGGTCCGGACCGAACCAGACTCCGAGCAACTTGACCGGACCGTCCGTCCAGCGTCCCACTACTGAGGCGCTGCCGGACGGTATGGGCTTGCTTCTCCAGGTGCCGAGCAGCAAACCCACCGACTTATCCCGGTTGATTTTCGCTCCCGTCACCGCTTCGTAGTCTTTCAGCGTCTCGCCGACAAGCTCGATGTGCTCGTGGCTAGACGCTATGACGGTGACGTCGTCCGCGTATGCCGACACGCTCGTCCCGCACCCCAGTTCTCGCGGGATGCCCCTCAGCGTCGCCAGCTTCCGCAGTAGTGGCTCGAGAGTCAATACGTACAGGAGCGGCGACAGGGGGCATCCCTGACGAACCGAACGTGCAATGTCGAAAGGTCCCGATAGACGTCCATTGACGCGAACAACCGAACGGATGCCTGTGTACAAGGCAGCCATCCAGCCGCGGAAAACGGGACCGAAGCCGGCCGCTTCGAGGACGGCCTCCAAGTATCGATGGTCTACCCTATCGAAAGCTTTGGATTGATCCAAATTGATCAGGGCCCCACCCATGCCAGGTTCCTTAACTACCCTCTCTATGATGTAGCGCATCAGATGGAGGTTGTCATGGATGCTCCGACCCGGCACGGCGCACGTCTGCTCCGTGCCGACCAGTTTCTCGATGACAAGCGCCAACCGCTTGGCTAACACCTTGGCCAAAATTTTCATGTCTGCATTGAGCAGAGTGATGGGCCTAAAGTTATCTATGGCGTCCCCCTTGTTTGGATCTTTCTTCAGCAGCGTTACCGCTCCTCGGCTCACAAAACCGGGAATGCTCCCGTTCTGCTGCCAGTTGCAGTACACGGCCGCCAAGACTTCTCCAAACAAGTCTGGCATACAGTTGTAAAGCTCGTAGGGCAGACCATCCAAACCCGGAGATTTGTCCGTCGAGCAACCCGCCATCGCGTCCCTCACCTCCTCCGCCGTGATGACCCCTTCGCAGCACTCCGCCTCTCTTGCCGAGAGTCGTGGCAAGCTGTGCAGGTAGGCACTAAAGTCCACCCTACCTTCTCGCTCGCCACTCCTCCCGAACAGTCGGGAAAAATGCCGCTGAAACGCCTCGCACATCTTGCTCGGCTCGAGCAATTCGCGCCCCTGTTCGTCTACCAGAGACCGGATGTTGGCTCTGTTACCCCGCTGCGCCTCCGCCACCCGGGCCTCTCGTGCGGCTCCAACACCTTCATTCCTCAGAGCACGCATCCTTGCCCTGACAGCACACCCTTCGTGTTTAGCATTGAAGTGTTGGTCGAGGGCCAACCTCGCCGCTAAAACGTCGGATGCGATGCCACTTCGCAATGCCTCTTCTAACTTTATCACTAGCTCCCCCTCTACTCTGTTCCTCTCTACAGCTAGTGCCCTGCTATACCTTATTGCTTCCGCCCTTACTGCTCTCTTGAGGGCAAACCACCATTTGTTGTTGACGATGGCTCCCGTCAAAGCCCTCTTTACTAACGTGCTAATCCGGTCTCTGAAAACCTGTCTCGACGGGAAAGACGCGTTTAGTTTCCAGTAACCGGGACCCTACCTATGTGCCTTATCTAAGTCTAGCGTACACGTCACAAGTTTGTGATCCGTGTAGCTGACTATGTGGAACTGTGGACATCCTAAACTATCTCTATCTCTTGTCCTACACACTATCCTATCTAGATACGATCTCGACGACCCAATGCGGTTGCTCCAAGTCCACGTTGGCACATTTGGGTGGTCGAGTCGGTACCTGTCAGACAACTGGAAGCGTCTGAGCAGGTCTATGAGGCCTTTGCATCCTCTTCTAGTTTTGTCACTCCCCACGTAGTCTAGATGCGTGTCCAAGGTAGCATTCCAATCGCCCACTAAAAGTAAGGGACGAGACGTTCCCAGGAATACTTCTAGACGTCGAAAGAAGTCTGACCGACCTGTTAAAGGAGGCACATAAACTGCCAGCAACCGAAAAGCGCCTCCATCGCTGCCGTCCACATCTAGGACAACCAGTCTACCCTCCGGGTCCGTAAATATCGTCTTTACTTGGAGATCCAGACTCTTGCGAAAAAGAACCGCCGTGCCACTACCGCCCATCCTCGGCAGACAGGGAGAAAAATAAATGTTAAACTGTCCGCCAAACATGGACTTTAGGGCCCGCGGTTCATGGAGTCTGGTTTCACTAATGGCTATGATATCCAAATTGTGTGACTTGATGTCATTTAAGAGGTACCCTTGTTTCCAAGGGGACCCTAAGCCACGCACATTCACACAACCAATCTTCACCATGATTCTATTTATACGTGTGCTTTAAAGCACAAAACAAAAGAACAGAAAGTTACTTACCGTTCGAAAGTTTTGTTTCCTCCTTGGATTTTTCACCAAGGAGGCTATTGTACAATTTCTTGCACAAATATTTCTGGAATCCCCCTACCGAGTTGGGGTAGAGGGATTTTATTGTGTTGTGTAATGCTGGTGTTACATGATAAATTTTAATATGTTTTGGCGGTGTTGTGCGTGGGTGGTTGTTTGTTTTGATGTCGTTATTTGTGATGTTTGTTTTAGAGTTGATGTAATTCATCAACTCTGTGTTTGTAGTGTCTATTGCTGTTAGCATTGTTTTTGGTGTGTTAGCATTGGTGTTTATCGTGTAGGCGTTGGGAGTGTTTTCGGGAGATGTGAATCTCCCTGCTTTGTTGTTGTTCGTTTTTCTTTTTTTGCTCCTCTTCCTCTTTCCTTTTTGGGCAATTTTCCATTCCTCAGTACTTGACTCGTCTTCAGATGAAAACTTTGAGGAATCGGAAGGAGGTAGAGGCATGTTGTATGCTTCTGTGTTTGCTTGTGTAAGTGGTTGTATTGTTGTTTTTGTTGTTGTTGGTTGTTGAATTTTTGGTTGTGGTGTAAGTGATGTGGGGGAAGGGGTATCAGTTTTTGTATTGTCTTTTCTTTTTTCGTCTTCTTTGTTTGTTAATTTTGTAGTTTTTGTTGTATTTTCTTTCGTTGATGTTGTTGATGTTGCTTTTATTGTTTTTTGTGTGGATGGCGGTGTGGGCAGCAAGGCTTTTTTTGTGTGTTTAGTTAGTTCTTGTTGTTGTTGTTGTGTTTTTCGGGCAGTCGGACACTCCTGTTTAAGGTGTGCCTCGCTGTCGCATAAGTAACAGCGAGGCCGCCTGCCCTCTACTACTATATGCAACTTTTGGTTTGTTGCCAAACGGATGTATGGTGGGATTTTTTTGATTTCTTGTTCGTTTGTGTGGAACAAGATTTGTATGCTTTTTCCGGTCCAATTGCTCTCTCCAACGTTTATTTTCAGTATGTTAATGTTGTCCATATCAATACATATGGCCGATATCAACCATAGTGTGTCGATTGTTGGAGGTGCGTGCTTTATTGTTACCTTTGTTACCTTTTGGCCAAGGTAACTGGGTAACATTGTTATTTCAGGTGTGTGAAGAGTTAGCGTTGAATACGTCTTCGCCAACTCTTCATTTCGAAAAATCACCTGAACTTGTGCAAACCTATAATACGTGATATAGGATTTTTTGTCCCAAATAGATCTCAAGCATCTTTCGATCTTGTCTATACTGGCTTGTTCCGGCCTTTTACTTTTTGTGTTTATTATTTTATAAATTATTGTTTTCCTATTTGCTTCGTCTAATATGTGTTGTGGTACGTTTAAGCGTATTTCACCGCTTTCTTTGGTGATTAATTTTCTCATCTCTATTATTTCTTTTGTTGTGTAGGACACAACAGTTTCGGTTTGCTTCAAAGCTTCAGCAAAGTTTTTGTTTGTGTTATTGTTGTTATTGTTGTTGCTGGTGCTGGTACTGGTATTGGTAGTAGATGTGGTAGTTGTTTCAGTGGTGTTGTGGCTTTTTCCTTCCTCTCTTTCGCTTGCTGCTGGTGAAGGGAGCAAAGGTTGAGTTGAAATGTTACTGCTACTGCTGTTGTTGTTGTTGTTGTCGTTGTTGTTGTTGGTGGTGGTGGTAATGATGTCGTCACCAGAATTGGTGCTGACGTCACATTCTTTGGAAATATTGTCTATGTTCTGCTTTGTAACCTTGGTTACAGTTTTGTTTTTGTTGGTGGTGGTGGTGGTGGTGGTGGCGGTGTTAACACTTGAATTTGTGTGTGTAAATTCTTTTTTCTTTTTCTCCATTCTCTCGTTTAACTGTGAGGAAGGAAGACTAGGAAATTCTTTTTCGAACGAAACACTGCAAAATGCAGCGTTCGTGTCACAAAGATTTTCATGGCTACAAGACGCCATCGTCTCAAAAAAAAATGGCTAGAAAGCCGAAATTGGTTTTTATATCCTGGAAATGTGCCACACAGGGCAGATTTCCGTCGCAAAAAACTTGCACCAGAGAGTCTACAAGTTGTTATACAACTTTGTATATAAAATAAACTTTACAAACAAACTTTTTAAAACATGAAAAAGGCAAAACTTACGTAGCCGACACGTCTACCGTCCGTCCGATAGATAGATAGATAGATAGATAGATAGATAGATAGATAGATAGATAGATAGATAGATAGATAGATAGATAGATAGATAGGAAGCTAGGTAGGTACGTAGGTAGATAGGTAGAAAGATAGATAGATAAACAGATACACAGACAGACAGACAGACAGACAGATAGATAGATAGATAGATAGATAGATAGATAGATAGATAGATAGATAGACAAACGAATAAACTTTGACATTCAGACGTTGTTGCGATGTATTAAGGTGGCGAAGTGGTGTCTACAGTACACTACAAATATATTAACAAATATTAATCATATGATTCACTTAACTGATAGAAATAATCTAGTCATTTGGAGGTGGTGGTGAAGATGATGATGATGATGACGGTGATAGTGATGGTGATCATGAAGATGCTGCTGTTGCTGCTAATGATGGTGGTGGTGATGGCATTGATGGTGGTCGTCGTCCCGACCGGGTGACAGCGATGAAGTTTATGTGGTAGAATGGAAAAAAAAAACCCAGTAAAACTTGCTTTATTCTCTCAGTGCAAAGTGATGTACGTAGCTGGATTGTTGGGTGGTTGGTGAGATGGAAGAAAAACAAGACATCGACGCGAAAGAACCAAAGAAAAAACTGAAAGAGGAAATCCAGAAAGAAAAAAAGACAAACAATAAATGAGAGAAAGAATAAAAGAAGGAAAAAGGAAAGAGAAATGAAAGAGAGAAAGATCAAAAGAAAGGGAAAAAAGGAACAAAAGTTTGTAAAAGAAAATGGCGAAGGTAGAGATGAGATGTTGACGTTGAATAAAATATCGAAGCAGTGGATGAGAAAGAGAAGGGATACGGGGTGGGGAATGGGATGGTGAAGAAAGAGAGACGTAAGATATGATGGGGGTGGGGTGGGGTGGATTGAGTGTTGGAGAATGTGAATGGAATAAGAAGAAAAAAGAAAATGCGAAAGTGAAAGAAATAGAAAAATACTCAGAAAATATACTGGGATAGATATACGCAGCCATATATAAGCGTGCGTGTGTGTGTATGTGTGTGTGAATATAGAATATATACATATGAACGAGTATATATATATATATATATTCATATATTCATTCTTACATATGCCTCGCTGCATTCGTGCACGAATCATTCCGTTTAAATCATTTTAAATGTTATTGGATAAATAACGATATTGTTAAAAGGATAGGGAAATAAGAATGAAACCAGGTGGGACGTGTGTGACAAACAGACAAACAAAGAGAAAGAGAGAGCGAGTGAGAGAGACAGAGACAAACAAACAGACAGACAGAGACAGACAGACAAACAGACAGTTAGACAGACAGCCAGACACAAAGAGACAAACCGAGACATTGGAACAATGAAAAAGTGACTCATAATAGACTGGATAATGAGCACGTTAAATATAGGTGGAACGAAACGCAAGAATGCAATGGCAGAAAACGGAAGCCAATAAAATTGGAAGGAAAACGAAATGAAGCAAAAAGTGTGTACAGAAGTTTTGATGCTAGACTAGGGGTTCCTACCAAATATTTTTCAAAGATATAAACGGGGAAGAGCAGCACCTATGAACTCCTTTCACGGCCTTTGAGATTGGGGAAAGGAAATTGTGTCGTCAGAACCGAAATCTAGTCTGACTACTTGCTTGCCACAAAATGAACTTGTCTAAAGATATCCTGGGAACGATTGGTTCGGCTTAAAACGGACGATGGGTTAAACCTAACACCCAGGTAAGTTTACAATCTGTAACATAGCTGAGGTGGAGGTGAGGTAGTCCGTCCGTCCCGGCCAACACTTTAACGAGGGCGGCGTTTTAGGGTCTGCTGTAGAAACCTGTATGAGTTTGTTCAGAGGATGGACGGCAAACTCAACGGCTGCCCCGGTCTTATACCAGATGAGTGTGATTCCAAAAATTAAATTATACTAAACTTATGTAATACCAAATTGGTCTTATGCGAAACTAGAAACCAAACTGCTACCATGCCCGTCTGTTGCTGAAAAAATTCGTGTTCTACAAAAATAAGTTAATCAGGTATGGCCGGGTGGTTAAAAAGCTCATTTTGTAATTATGTATGTATGTAATTATGTATGTTCAATCCCACGGTACGGCAACTTGGGTGTCTTCTAATATAGTCCCGGACCAACCAATGCTCTGTAAGTGAATTTGGTGTACAGATGGTGTGCGGAAGCCATCGACGCGTGTGTGTGTGTGTGTGTGTGTGTGTGTGTGAGAGAGAGAGAGAGAGAGAGAGAGAGAGAGAGAGAGTGTGTGTGTGTGTGTGTGTGTGTGTGTGTGTGTGTGTGCGTGCTTGCACCCCTCGCCACTGGACAACCGGTGTGACTTTGATTGAGACCGATGGAATAAGTACCAGATTAAAAAAAAGGTATTGGAGTCAATTTGTTCGCCTAAAACTTTCAGGGCATTGCTCCAGCATGGCCGCAGGTCAATGATTGAAGCAAATAAAAAAAAAAAAGAATATACAATTGGCGTAATGCTAAATTGTAGCAATACGAAATTAGTGGATCTTTTTTAAAACGGGGGCCACATTTTTCATTAACGAAACACTTTGAAACTTGGAACACTGGTAGAATGTGTCATATAAAACATCTTTTTCTCTTAGTCTTCTTTAAAAAAAAAGAAATCCATAAGTTATTCCATGTTAAAGTTGTCGTATTTCTGTAATTTCAACCAATCACTGACGTCCATTCAGCCGATATACATTAAGTGCCGACTACATAAACAAACGATTCTGAAACAATTAACCCTAACCCTAACCCTAACCCTAACCCTAACCCTAGGGTTAGGGTTAAGGTTAGTGTTAGGGTTAAAGCAAATTTAAAATGAAAAAAGCAAATAAAACGAAGGTATGGAGATTAAATACGCTTTACATCGCTTAATCAGCCAAAGGAGTAAATGTAAACAACTGAATACTTGTCAGTGATTGGTTGAAATTATCGAAATAAGACAATTTTTTACATGAAATAAATTCGAATACAAAAATATTTTTCTGTTCTATAACACAAAGTAGATAAGTATACGAAGTTTGAAAGTCTTTCCGTACCAAAAACACTACGTAAAACATTAATGAAAAATGTGGCCCCCGTTTTAAAATAGATCCAAATTAGTGATTATGTAAAAAACATCGAAATATCTATTTAGTATTTTACGACATGAGGCTAAAACCAAATTGTTATACAAAAATTGCTTTTAAAACCAAAAATTGTTATAAAAAATATTACAATGTTTTTGGACGATACAAAATTAAGGTAACACAGAATTGATGTCATGCGAAATATTGTTGTAAAGAAATTGATGTAATATCATCATAATAGAGAAATAGCAAACTAGTAAAGTGCCAATTGCCAAATGGGAAGTAATATCGGATTAGCGTGATACAAAATTACTTTTAAAATAGGGGCGACAGCTCTAAGCAGTAATGTGTATGAATACAAACTTGTTACCAGCTCAAATATATTTGAGGCATGCTCAAAGCCGTAAGAAAACCATTTACTGTATTTTGTCATGGGGAGAATTTCTCGCTGTAGACAAAGATGTGTAAATACAGTGAGTCATTTCACAGCGCTCCCTAGCAAGATTGTCGGATGCATGCATTTCAGAGTGGTTATCTCCTCTTCAGCAGCAGAGACCGGAAAAGCAGATGCTGTGAGCTAACATGAGAGACAAGTCCATCATATGATAGTCTCGTCATCGTTCAATGACTGGTTGCACTAGTGGGCGGTTGGCCGTAAATAAAATATGGGCTAACAGCACTAAGTAGTAATGTGTATAAATACAAACATGTTACCAGTTCAAATATGCTTGAGGCTTATTTGAACCTGTAAAAAAATACATTGACTTTGTTTTGTCATGGAGAAATTTTGGGGGAGGATGCCAGTCGATTAGATCGATCCAGTGCGCAACTGGTACTTAATCTATCGACCTCGAACGAACGAAAGGCAAAGTTGGCCTCGGCGGAATTTGAACTCAGAACGTAGCGGCAGACGAAATACCACTAAACATTTTGACCCGGCGTGCTAACGTTACTGCCAGCTCACCGCCTTGTGGAGAAAATTTCTCGCTGTAGACAAAACGGGCGTAAAACACCGAACCAGGCCACAATGCCCTCTAACGAGACCGCTGGTACTTTTACACCAAATTAATTAATAGGAATTAAATGAAATACCAAAATGTGTATTGTACAACTAATTGGTTTTATTTAAAATAAAACGTTTTAGATCCTGTGTCAGAAGATGTAGCACAAAGCTGAATAGGGGTGGTAAAGAGAGTACGACCACTTAGGGCCTACGGTGAATATACGCTGAGATATGGATACTGAAATCTCAAGAGGAATAAGGACAGTATGGAAGGCATTTAACACAATAAAGGATGTGCTCCAGACCACAATACGTGATAGAACTCATCAATAACAATGTCCTACATGTGCTCATATGAGCAAGTGAGACGTGGGCTACTACGAAGGGGATAGAACATCGATTGGCCACAACGCAAAGGTCTACGGAAAGGGGCATGCAAGATAAATCGAGAACGGGGAGGTGTGAACGATGTGAGTGCAGAATACCGAAAACACAAGTTCCACTGGACCAGACATGTCACAAGATTCACAGACAAACGGTGGACCCAAGTAGTTACCGAATGGTATCCAAGAGATCAGAAAAGGCCACGGAGAAGGACTCTACGACGATGGGAAGACGATTTGGTCAAGCAATTGGGCCAAGATGGAAAAGAACGGCGCAATCGAGACAAAATTGGAAGCACATTGTGGCCAGCGGTGTATGACATCGCCTGATCGTCTGGTCGATACTGTGTCTGGAGGAGGGGACAGAGTTCATGGCCCTTGCCGGCCCTCCAAGCCAGGATGAGATTGTCGCGGTTGATATTCCGTTTAAACTGCAGGAAAGACATGAGTGGGCCAGATAATCTTGAAGACCGTATTCTGGGGTGAAGGATGAGCATAATGTTTGGTGTAGAACTGAAGAAATTTGGGATGGGGGAGGGAGAGTAGAACAGAGTAAAATGGAAAGATGAATGGACCGGGAACGCCTGATTGGTTGCAAAGACTAGACCTACATACTCTAAAGAACAGAGACCATTATAACTTCACTTTAACTGGCATTCCATTGGTTACAACGACGAGTGTTCTAGTCGATCCGATCAACAGAACAGCCTGATGGTGAAATTAACGTGCAAGTGGATAAGTACTCCACAGACACGCGTATCTTTAACATAGTACTCAGGGAGATTCAGCGTGACGATGCTGGCCCTTAAATACAGGTAATACTCCTTTTTGCCAGCTGAGCGGAGGGGAGGAATGTGGAATAAAGTGTTTTTCTCGAGGACGCAATGCGCCACTGGTAGTCGAACTCATGTCCTTACGATCGTGCGCTGGATACTTTAACCACCAAACCACGAGCTTTCATAAGGGACCATTATAGTAAGGATAAAAAAAAAAAACAAGAAGGAAGAGACAGCGTGAATACGAATCACAGAGTGGTTATTGTCCGAATTCGATCCAGTTATCCAGGATATCTGTGTGTTTAGTAGTAGCACCAATCAAATTGTAGGAACAGCACTCCAGTTTGGGTCGGCTTTAAGCCTTTTTAGCGTCCGCAGTTGTGAAATGAAATATCTTCTGGTCTTTGGATTAACCATCAAGCAAAATAAGCGCGTGTGGAGGGCATCAAGTGAAGGGAATGGTAAACGGTTTACGGCACGAAAGAAATCACTTTAAACTTGCTAAAATAATATTTGAAGTGGTTTATATGACTGAAAATATAATTTCGAAGTTTTCATGGTGTCATTCATTTTGTTCTTTTCTTGTTACAGTCATTTGACTTCGGCCATGCTGGAGCACCGCCTTTAGTCGAGCAAATCGACCCCAGGACTTATTCTTTGTAAGCCTAGTACTTATTCAATCAGTCTGTTTTGACGAACCGCTACGAGAACGTAAACACACCAGCATTGGTTGTCAAGCGATGGTTGGGAGGCGGCACACACACACACACACACACACACACATATTCATTCGGCTCTGTTCGGGTGACGATCTCGTCTACGCTAATGATGTGCTTTCACCATAAGAGATCCTCGGCATTGGTGTGATACAAATTTATTCTTATACAAAATTAGGGTTACAGAAAATAGTCGCAATGCATAATCAGTCTAATACTAAATTAGCATTATACAAAATTAGGGTATTACGAAATTGATGTTACTTTTATCTTTCTTTTATTTGGACTGCGACCATGTTGGGGTATCGCCTTGAAGGGTTTTAGTCAGAGAAATCTACCCAGGACTTACTGTTTTTTTGTTTCTTTTAGCTTGGTAGTTATTCTGTCGGTCTTATTGTGGAACCGCTAAGTTACAGGGATGTAAACAAACCAACAGCAGTTGCCTTGCGATTGGGAAAAGACAAATATAAACGCAAAGACACACACACACGACAGGTTACCACTCAGTTGCCGTCTTCCAAATTTACTCACAGGTTAATGGTCAGCCCGAGGCTGTAGTAGAAGACATTTGCCCAAGGTGCCACGCAGCGGGACTGAACTCGGAACCATGCCTCTTAACCACACAACCACGTACGTCTGCGCCTTAATGCTTCAGATAAGGTGCTGGACAAAAAAAGATGAACAAAAGAGAAAATATTTATAAATACGAAAGAAAAAGAACAACGAGGTTTAATATGAAGAAAGCAGAACGGAATGCTGTGATCTTCATGCTTTGCACTGAATGATATCGACAGAGTAAATGATATAAGAGAGGGGGAGAGGAGTAGAGAGAGGGAAATAGCAAGAAAAAAAGAGAGAGGGGGAGAGGAGTAGAGAGAGAGAAATAGTAAGAGAAAGAGAGAGAGGGGGAAAGAGAAAGAGAATTTTTAGATTGAGGGAGTATTTTCATTGGTGGAGCTGCAGCTGCTGCTGCTGCTTCTATCGTTGCCGTTACTACTACTACTACTACTACTATTACTGCTGCTGCTACCTCTACTGCAACTACTACTACTACTAATACTACTACTACAACTACAGCTGCCGCTGCTGATGGTGGTGGTGGTGGTGGTGGTGGTGGTGGCGGCGGCGGCGATCACGATGATGCTGATGATGATGTTGCTGATATTGCTGCCGCCGCTAACTGCTGCTCTGTCCGTGATAAGTGATGTCAGCGGGGAGGTATGTGACGTATAAGAGGAGAAGAATAAAAATAATAATATTAGTAAGACGCGGGAGGGAAGGCAACTGTAGGAACAGCGAGCGAAGGGTGGAGGTTAACGTCTAGTAAGAGCTCAAGAACAACAACAGTAAGAAGACGAAGAAGAGAGACCTGGCAGAAAAGGAAAGAGAGAAGGCAGACGGAGATGACCTACTTTTCTGTTTCGTTCTAATGATGTCTGGAGCTATTCTATTGGTGGCCGTCCTGCTCTGGGTTAGAGATGACGGCCATGATGATGATGACGATGACGATGATGATGACGATGATGATGATGATGATCATAGTAGTGGTGGTGATGGTTGCTTGTATCATCATCATCGTCGGGAGTAATGGCGGCGCAAAGTGTTAGAGGCTGAAATGTCGTGTTTATTGTGGACTAAGAATTTGCAATAGCTGAGGCCAAGGTGTAAAATGGAAGCCTCAGATCGCCCGAATATCAATCCGATGACCTTGGTCGTGAGATCTTTGGAAGCAAATTGCAGTTTTAATATGGGAAAACGATCGGGTTTAGAGAGTAAGAAAACGAAAGAGAGAAGAAAGGAGAAAGACAGGGTGTGTGTATATGTATATATATATATATATATATATATATATATATATATATATATGAGGAGAGGGAGAGGGAGAAACTGACACACAGACAGACAACAGACAAAGAAGTAGAATATTAACATGGCGGTTGTAGCATACACACAGGCGTACGTACACGTGCCTTCATAACTTCATATATACTCGCATGCACACACACACACACACGCACGCACACACACACATTACGAACATAGCAACAACCACACTCAGCCAAATGCACACGCTCACACACGCGCGCACTCAAACACACGCCGTGACATACATTTATATATATATATATACACACACACGCATATATATTTGCTTACTTTATCTTTCTTTCATACATACACACAGGCATACACGCATGGTCATAAACATAATCATAAACTCACGCGCACGTACGCAAACATCATTTCGCAGCCATGCACCGACTTTGATACGTTTGTAGTCGTTTTTATCATTTTAACACATATGAGCATTGCGTGAAAAAATTTCACGGAGTAAACCCTAGGGTTTTGGCTAAAAGTTAAAAGCTTCATATTCAATGAACGACATCAGCTTTCTCTAGAAATATTGTAAAAGTTCAGACGATAGTTCCATCATGGACGAAAACAGGGGCACATCCGAGATATTGTGACCAATTGAAGGGACTAATGGAGATCTTAGGGAAACATTAATGTGTGATGTCCATGTAGATATACCAGACGTTTTTGTAACTTGATGAAAATGTTGTGATGAGACGTACGATAAATCATACGTCGTTTTACACCAAATCTCCATTTTTAAGATGGACGGATAATCTGTCAGACGATTATCAGCGAAAGAATCTTATTCAACCAACATCTTCAACGGCCAGCGAAGGTTGTTCAAATTGCTAGAAATAGCAACTACATATCCCTCAAATCACACTCTACTGTCTTAAACATGGACATATCGCATAAGATAACATAAAAAGAAAAACCAAAAAGCGACGGAACCAGTGAAGTATGGGGTTGATTGAATATTCATCTAAAACATTTCGGATATTAATGGAACTATGATATTGGTTTCAAATTTTGCCACAAGGTGGTAAATCAATTACATCGACCCCAGTGCTCAGCTGGTACTTATTTTATCAACCCCAGAAGAGTAAAAGGCAAAACCAATCTTGGTGAAATTTGAACTCAGAATTATCTTTAAGCTAGTGTTTTGTGGATTTTGTCATTTATTTTTTCCCTGCAACTTTCGTTCATCGTTCTTCAAATTTGAAAAAAGCTTTACTTCTTTTCAGATATATAACGATGGAATGCCAAGTAGAAAACTACGAGCATTTTCGACATCTGCTTCTCTTCACTTTCAGCCAAGAATCCAAAGCTACCAAATCCGCTCGAGATATTTGTGCTGCATCCAGAGCTTCATCCAGAGCAGCATTCACGCAACACAATAATCTGCGTTTGGTTGGCTTGGAATGGAATAATTAATCACGAGATGCTTGATGACAACCTCAAAGTCAATGCAGAACTTTACGTTCAGCAAATGCACCGGCTCAACGACCCAGTCTAGTTGAAACGACCCGACCAGATGAAACGACTCCAACGTACTTCTTCAACACGACAACGCTCGCCTCATGTCGCCAATCTGACTCAAACATGCTATTCAAGAGCTCGTTTGGGAAGTTCTACCATATTCTCCTCATATAGCGTCTTTAGATCTTCATCTTTTTTTACCGTTCTCCAACAGTCTGTGAGGCGTTTCGTTCGACAATGACTTGGAGCTGAAAATCTAGCTGAATAATTCTTCGAGTCAAGATCTGATGATTTCTACTGTCAAGGCATTGACAAGCTGGTAGAATTCTGGCAGCGAAATGGTGAGCAATGAAGAGAAATACATTATTGAGTGAGTTCTTAAAAGTATTGATGAAAAATAAGGACGCGAGCGTGGCTGTGTGGTAAGAAGTTTGCTTCCCAACCACATGATTCTGGGTTCTGTCCCACTGTGTGGAACCTTGGGCAAGTATCTTCCGCTATAGCCTTGGATCGACTAAAGCCTTGTGAGTGAATCTGTTGCTGGAAACTGAAAGAAGCCCGTCATATCTATCTATCTATCTGGAGTGATTATGTCCCCATAACTTAGCAGTTCGGCATAAGAGACCGATAGAATAAGTACCAGGCTTAAACAAAGTACTGAGGTCGAGTCATTCGACTAAAATTCCTGAAGGTGGTGCTCCAGCATGGCTGCAGTCTAATGACTAAAACAAGTAAAAGATGAAAGACTGAATTACTCTGACAATTAATTAGAAAACTGTAATTAATATCAAGATGAAAAAGAGAAGATTTGTAATGGCTGATAGGTTAAAATGCTGGTCTGCCGCCTGAAGGGTCAAAGGTTCGCATTCCATGACCGGAGATGACAGGCCTTTTTCTTATAAAGACGCTTTACCTCTCAGTGTCTTTGTCCAGTGATCTGTAAATAGGTTCAATGAAGAAAATCCCTGCTAGTATATAGTGGGAGCATTGTGTTATTGAAGACTGCTTCACTGGCTGGCAAGTATCGATTCTAAGATTTATATACTGAACCTGCGAAGTCGTGATTAGGGTGTTGTACTAACGGTCACATGATTTGTATGAGTTGTACTCATGATTTCAATTCTCAGAGCGGGTAGTGCGTAATTTTCTTGAATATAACACTGCTTCTTCGATCCCAGTACTCATTTTTATTTTAAGCCTGATACTTATTTTATCGCTCTTTTTTGCCGAACCGCTACGTTACGGAGACATAAACACACTACACTGGTTGTCGAGCGGCTGTGGGGGAAAAACGCAGACACACACACACACACACACACACACACAAATGATGGCCTTCTTTCAATTTCCATCTACCAAATCCGTTCACAAGGCTTTGGTCACCCCGAAATTATAGTAGAAGAAACCATCCTAAGGTGCTACGCAGTGGAACTGAACCCAGAACCATGTGGTTGGGGAGCAAACTTACAAAACAGTCACGCCTGCGCCTATGTATGAAAAATGAATAAAAGACAAGATGGTCACAAGCAGAATATTGTTTATCATAGGTGTGAATCATTACAGGATGAAACGACAACTGACTTTTTTATACATCGATGTTCTTAGCCTTGTTGGAAATTATTTCTATCAAAACCTTGCTATGAAATGAGATAAATTCCATCAAGTCTTATAATCTCTGTAGGATATTATCTAGCTCCAGACCACATAAAAACGCTTCTTGTGGATTATCGTGCTCTGGTATCCGACGCTTGTCTCTGCTTCATGAACAAATCAAGATTTGTCGCTCACAGCTTCCTGTGGAACGAATCATAAGAGATGAGTGGAGTCCGACTTGTTTCTGAGAAAAACAAAAAAAATCATCATTATTTGGCAATGCCAGTCGTGACGGAACTCACGACTACTTCTCCTAGAAGTTGCGAGAGATTTCTGTCGCAACTGGGATCGCCAAATGATCTTGAATTACCATATTAATGTCTTCTCATGTCGCATCTCTGGCAATGACATCTCAATACAATTGTTTACGACTTTTTCCGCATATATACATTGTATATGCATATATAATATATGTGTGTGTATGCACATGTGTATGTATACACACACACACACACATACACACTCACACACACACACGCACACACACAAACACACACACACATTATTGTCTGAGAAGAGTCATTCTCTTTTAGTGCCTTATTACTTAACACACTCACTGGTTCGATTCCCACTCATTTACTTATCTATTTTTCTAAAATTTTCGTTGCCTCTTGCAAACTTTTCAATGGTCGTTGACTCTGTCCGTTATCCGGGCTGCGTTCTTTTTGTTTGTTTGTTTGTTTGTTTGTGCGCATGTGCGTGGTAGCGTGTGTGCGTGTGGTGGTAACTGTGTGCGTGTGTGACGCATTAACTGTTTCATAACTACATACATATGTATATACATACATAAACACATACATGAATGCACGCATACATACATACATACATACATATATACACACATACATACATACATACATACATACATACATACATACATGTATATAGATATATGTGAGATATATTGGTATCCAGAAGACCCAAGGTGACAAGTAAGGCTATGTAAGTGCTATGGAAGGACTATCGTTAAATTCTCAGTTCGATAATACGAGTGAGGATTCTAATGCGAGTCTTGTATGAGCATGTATATGTTAAATACAATGAGACAACATAGCCAAGGCTGTGTGGAATTTTCAGGACATTCATAAAGAGAAAGTTAGTCTTACGGCTGTTTCTGGGATATTAGGGATATCCCAGAAACAGCTGTAAGACTAAAACACACACACACACACACACACACACACACAGCTGTAAGACTAACACACACACACACACACACACAGCTGTAAGACTAACACACACACACACACACACAGCTGTAAGACTAACACACACACACACACACACACACACACACACACACACACACACACACACACACACACACATATGAATGCTCGAAATGGGCAGTAGATGGACAGCCGACAGCTGATGAAGGGCCCTTTCTCTGTGTTTGCTTGTCCTATTTTCCATTTTTTCTCGTTGTGTACGTATTTCATGCTATTTGCACCGTTGGTGACGTCCTGTACTCATATATGCATGTGTATGTATATATACATATATATATATATATATATATATATATATATATATATATATATATATATATATATATATATATATATATATATATAGCAACAAGAAAATGGAGGGGATCAAGAGGTGGTATTCACCAACTTATAGACATTATATTATGTCTATTTAATTATTTTTCTTTAAATAATTAAATAGACATAATATAATGTCTAAAATTTGATGAATACCACATCTTGATCCCCTCCGTTTTCTTATTGCTGTATAAGTTAAGGGTAAAACAACTTTTTACCCTCACCCATTTATTACATTCAGTAGTGTAATTGCCATGCAATAAAAAATACTTGTCTATGAATAATTGGGTATTCTACCAGCAGTATATTGGATAGATATTATCACTTAGTTGGTTGGATTCACAACCTCTAACACTCTTGGAATTATATCATATCATCTATATATATAAAAATGAGAATGTGTGTCTGTCTGTCTGTCTGTATGTCTGTCTGTCTGTGTGAATCCCTAAAACTCGAG
>NC_142928.1:5188066-5195566 GCF_046866305.1 Octopus bimaculoides | reverse complement strand
TCTCTTCGATTCTGTTAGGTGACTCAGCTTCACCACGGTAAATAAACAGACAAGAGTTCTTAAACAGACAAGAAATTCTCAGCCAGCGACGAACATCTGTATAACAAGAATCACGGCCTGGCATCGATGCCACAACATCACAACTAGTGATCAGCACTGCCACACTCAGCCTCTCCTCACTTTCACATACAGAACTTTTCCTATAGTGTACTAACGAACTGGTATAATTGTTCACGTGTTATTGACTCTCTTTCTATCTGCTGTAATAATACACATACACATACATACTTTTCTTTGTACGACGGCCTGTCTTTGATTATGTTATTATATGTCGCATTCACACTCTCACACAGACATACATCTTTAACGCTACAATAAATATATCTGTTATTCATCTAATACGGTTGTGGTCTTTCATTACTGGTTATCTATGTTATCGTCGCATAACATCATCTATATCATCATTTGATATATATATTTGTATGTTCGACCGTGTGACACGTTTAAATAAAAGGAGTCCTCTGTTTCTTCCATTCGTCACCATATCTCCTTTTATGAGTTCGCACGATCGTCCCTTACATATGTATATACCCTACGTGCATCCTAGAATTCCTGGAAGTTGATCCAACGATGAATGCCAAGTGTTACTGATGACGCCTAGTAGCCATAAGTGGTGAACGTGCTCCGCGGACACACGACTTACCCTGAAACAAGCTTTGGATACTGCGTTTAATGCATACTTTCTAAACCCTTAACTTTAAAATCGACTCTCTCTCTCTCTCTCTCTCTCTCTCTCTCTCTCTCTCTCTATATATATATATATATATATATATATATATATATATATATATATATATATATATATATATATATATATACATATACATGTGTGTGTGTGTATGTAAAGACCGTTTGATTAATCTATTCTCTGCATTTAACTGTTAGCATTTACTTAATACGTTCGGTTTGTAAGACGACAAACGCAACATGACGACGACAGCAATGACAACAAGTTCAACAACGACAGCCACAACAGCATCAACAATAACCACCACCACAACCACTACCACCACAGACACCACCACCACCACTACAGACACCACTACCACCTAAACCACCACAGACACCACCACCACCACCATCAACAACAACAGCAACAGAAGCAGCAACGTCAACAACAACGACCACCACTACCACCTCTACCTCCAACACTAACACCAACACCAACATCAACCACAACAACAACAGAAACAACAACCACTACCACCACCTCTGCTACGACGACGACGACGATCACCACCACCACCACCACCACCACCACCACCACAACCAAAACCACCACCACCACCATCACCACCACCACCACCACCACCACTACCACCATCACCACGACGACGACGACGACGACCACCACCACCACCGCAACAACAGCGTTGATGTACATCTGTCCCTGACCCACTTCAACAGATTATAATCAGCCGCTGCTGCTGCTGTGTACTGAAACAGATTCGTCTCTATGGCTGCCGTAACATTTTCTGAAGTTCCTTGCACTCAGACTTCGGCCACTTCATCAAAATTCTAGGTAATGGTATAAACGCCACAGCATGTCCTTTGTACATACACCAACTCCGTAAACCTACTTACAAGACATTAAAGTATATGTTAAAAAATAAAGTAGAAATCTGATTTCTGCTTGAATTTATATTCTAAAAACTTTCATCATGGCAAGACCGACGTTACATAGCGTTGTTGGATCTTCAGGCCAACTATGTTTTGCTACCCTTACACCACACAGTGTAAAATCAATGCCGGGACTCGAAGCAATACAACGAAGCTACACTGAGAAGGTCGTCTCAATGCGACGCGTCAGTTACTGGAAGAAACTGAAAAAGTTAAAACTGAATCCCCTAGAACGGTGGCGGGAAAGACACGCAGGGATGTAGATCCGGAAAAGCCTCGAAGAACTTGGACCAAGCTTTGGCATTGAAAGCTGCACAAACAGCAGAATCGGGCGCCACTGCCTATTGCCAAAAATCCCAATATTGGTCATCAGGATACAGGTCCAGATACTTCGACCACTCGGGATTCGAGAGCCCACAGTTCTTCAATACCCACCCGAAAGCCTGAGACACCTATATGGGGTAGGTGTACACACACACACACACACACACACACACACACACACACATACATAAAACAGTAAAAGTAAATATTTGGAGCTTTAACATCTGTTATTGTATTTATGCAGAACACCGATGAGGTAAAGTGCAAGATTAAATAATGTTTAAACATTTTACTGAAACACGTGTATGTCCTATAACACACAGACTACCATATCTATTTTCTGCTTCTTCATTGTCATCATTAACATCATCATCATCATCATCATCATCATCATCATCATTATCAGTATGTGATGTCAGATGTCTTACAGAGTCTCTTCCCGCACATTATACGATTTGATATTTGGTTGTTAATTATCACGGGAGGCATTCAACATCCAAGTACCAATCTCAAAATCCTAGCTGTCCCCAACAGAGCAATTTTTTAGGCTTGCCCTGCTCTCATGTCAATTCCGATTTCTTTGATATATTTGTCGAACTTGGTTGTTAGTGCTCCGAGTTCCCCTAAAACTACTGCAATGACAGATATTCTTCTCATGGTCCACATTCTTGCAATTTCGTCTTTAGTAGTCTGTACTTTCCAATCTTTTCTAGTTCTTTGTCTCTTATGCGTGCATCTCTAGGTATTGCAATATCTGTGATCTTGGTATCTTTTTTTCCCTTTATCTATTACAAGAATATTTGGTCTCCGAGCCTCGATTAGGGAGTCACATTGTATTGTAAAATCCCACAGTATCTTATGTTCCTTGATCTCGGTGACTCCTTCTGGTTCATGTTCGTACCATTTCCGTGCTCTGTTCAGGCCATACTTTTCACATAGCCTCCAGTGAACAAATTTAGCCACGTTTTCGTGCCTCTTTTTGTAGTGTTTTTGGGCCACCTTGCTACACTCACTCACAATATGTGAAATTGTTTCGTTTTTGCAGCCACACATCATACAAAGGGGCGCTTTGCTACTTTTATCTATTTGGAACTTGGTGTAATTAGTTCTCAGAGCTTGTTCCTGAGCGCTGCATATCAATGCCTCAGTGCATCCTTTCAGATCACGTTTTCTTAGCCATCTCTAAGTGTTGATCTTGTCTTTTCCTTCGATTTCTCTGAAGTATTACTCATGCATTGGTTTCATTTTCCAGTTGTTTACTCTTTCTTCTTCATCTTGCTTTTTAAATGTTTGTGGGTACATCACATTTTCAGTGGGTATTATATTGTTAATTCTAACAGCGGCAAGCAAGGATTCACTCTCCTGTTTGATGTACCATCTCAGACTGTTCTTCTCGTTGACAACACAGATCTTGCATCCTCTGAGACCTCTTCCACCCCTGTCTCTATGCACATACAGTTTGTCAGTATCGCTTTTGGGTGTAGTTTCTTGTTAATTGTCATCACTTTACTAGTTTTCCTGTCCGTTTTCTTTTTGTCCACCCAACAACACCTGCGCCGTATCGTATTAAGGAAGCAGCCCATGTGTTCATTGTCCTGATTTTGTTTTTTGCGTTGAGTCTTCTTCCCATAATTAACCTGGTTCTTCTGAGATATTCTCGCTTAAAGCTTTCTTTCATTTCACTTTCCTCGATTTTATCGTATTCTAACCCCCCCCCCCCCCCCCACCACCAGATGTTTATATCCATTAGTCTCAATATCCTTTCGCTACAGCCACTAGACAAATAAAAATTGCCTGCCCCTCCCGGCCTAAAGAAGGCGGCAGTGCAATCTTCACAATGGATTCAGCTGATAGCCGGTTCCGTCCTACACGCGACAGCAGGTGTTCGACATAAATCCACAGGTCAGCAATACTCGTTCTGGGTGCACCTAATAATATTCAGTTATAAAGATATATGATCTTTTAAACATTGAATGACTATGAGAGTCCAGTAGAGTAAAGTGGGAATTAAAAGGGGTCCATAGGGGGAAAAAATGGTTGAGAAGCATTAGTTGAATCAATAACACCGACCCCAGCATTTGGGAAGTAATTTATCTCACCAACTCCGGAAGAAGAAAAAGAAAAGTCAAACCTCGGTGGCATTTGAACGTAAAGAGCTGGAACAAATACCGCAGAATATTTGCGGTTCTTATATGGATTCTGCCAATCCATTACTGTAAGAATGACGTCAGCAATGTTCTTTAACTTTGCCGATGAAAAAATTAAAATGAAATCATCACGGAGCAGTAAATGGATTATATCCTTTCCCAGTAAACAACAAAATTCTTAAATATTAATCTTAAAACGTGGTAAAATTTGAATGAAGAAAACTATTGGAACTAAAAATTTTAATATTTTATATTTAATTCAATAATTTAATCGGTAAATGAAGGGCAGACGTTTTAAGATTTGGTATATTCGTCTATGAAAGAAATTAAACGATTCGGAGAATAACTTCTCAAATATATATCCAGTATCATCGACATCTTAATTAACACTTGACAATTAAGAAAAGAGAAATGCTTAATTACTGTCTGCAAAATAAAACTTTATTTTACCATTCTTTGAAAGATAAGAAATATTAACCGATCAGAATATTCCACGAAGCAAATTCTTTGAGTGATTGAAGTATGTCAAAGATTTCTGTAAATTCTATAAAATCTGTAAATACTTATCTTCGGTACCATCTGATAAAAAGACCAAATGGTGACGAATATGAGAGACCACGAAGATTAAAAGCAAAAGTTAAGGGAAAGGAATGTATTTGGAAACAGCGATGGTTCTCAACCATTTTTTCTTACCTCTGGACTACATTGGTTCTTATTTTACTAGGGTGGACCCTCTAAATCGTTTCGTGTGTAAAAAGTCCGATTATATTATTAATATTCTATTATGGCGGCGAGCTGGCAGAATCGTTAGCACACCGGACGAAATACTAAGCGGTATTTCGTCTGAGTTCAAATTCCGCCGTGGTCGACTTTACCTTTCATCTTTTCGGGGTCAATAAATTAAGTACCAGTTGAGTACTGGGGTCGATGTAATAGACTTTCCCCCTCCCCCCAAATTTCAGGTCTTGTGCCTATAGTAGAAAGGATTATTAATATTCTATTATTATTGCATTATAATTAAATATTGTGTAGGTGCAATGACCCAGTGGTTAGGGCAGCGGACTCGCGGTCGTAGGATCGCGGTTTCGATTCCCAGGACGTTGTGAGTGTTTAGTGAGCGAAAACACCTAAATCTCCACGAGGCTGCGGCAGGGAGTGGTAGCGAACCCTGCTGTACTCTTTCACCACAACTCTCCGTCACTCTTTCTTCCTGTTTCTGTTGTACCTGTATTTCAAATGGCTAGCCTTGTCACACTCCGTGTCATGCTGAATCTCCCCGAGAACTACGTTAAAGGTACACGTGTCTGTGGAGTGCACGTTAATTTCACGAGCAGGCGTTGATCGGATCAAATGGAGTGTCACCATAATTAGAAATTTTTTTTTAGGAAAACCTCTTAGCCCCTTGTGGAGCATAGGGCCGGTTTCCCGGTTTCTATGTGTTTCCCCCTAGCTGGACGGGACGCCAGTCCATCGCTGCTTTTTTTTTTACTCAAGAAATAGGAAGAAAGTGTAAGAGTAAGTTGGGGCGAAAGAGTACAACAGGGGTCGCCATCACCCCCTGCCGGAGCCTCGTGGAGCTTTTTTAGGTGTTTTCGCTCAATAAACACACACAACGCCCGGTCTGGGAATCGAAACCGCAATCCTTCGACCGCTACAAAAGCAATATTAATACTAAAAGTTAATATTTATCTCCTACTTCAAAGTGGAAGTTGTCTTAGAACAAAAATATTTACGAAAAAACTCTCATATAATTTTGTGTAGGGTATAAGCACTTCGTTGTTTATATCTATTTCTTTATTGCCCACAGGGGACTAAACATAGAGGGGACAAACAGGGACAGGCAAAGGGATTAAGTCGATTACATCGCCCCCAGTGCGTAACTGGTACTTATTTAATTGACCCCGAAAGGATGAAAGACAAAGTCGACCTCGGCGGAATTTGAACTCAGAAGGCAACGGCAAACGAAACAGCACTAAGCATTTCGCCCGACGTGCTAACGATTCTGCCAGCTCTGCCAACTCGTTGTTTATATCGCTAGCAGCAGATAATCTCTGCCACTTTCACTGCCAGGACTATCAGATCACGTGATTTCGGTCCTTTTGGGCCTTGTTTATTAGGAATTGTATAAAAAGACAATTCAGTTCTATATCCAAGAAATAGGAATTATGTACATTATTTACATTATTTACATCATTTACATTTGACGGATATTTGTCCTCATCTTATTTGTTGTTAAAACAACGTTTCGGCTGATATACCCTCCAGCCTTCATCAGGTGTCTTGGAGAAATTTCGAACCTGGGTTCTCATTCCTAAGGTATTATTCGATGTTATTATTATTGTTGTTGTTGTTATAATTATAATTATAATTATAATTATTATTATTATTATTATTCAGGTCACTGTCTGGAATCGAACTCGGAATTTTGGGGTTAGTAGCCCGCGCTCTTAACCACTATACCATATGCTGAGTTCAATTCCAGGCAGTGACCTGACTACTACTACTACTACTACTACTACTACTACTACTACTACTACTACTACTACTGCTACTACTACTACTACTACTACTACTACTACTAATAATAATAATAATAATAATGATAACATTGAAAAATACCTTAGGAATGAGAACCCAGGTTGGAAATTTCCCCAAGACACCTGATGAAAGCTGGAGGGTATATCAGTCGAAATGTTGTGTTAACAACAAACAAGATGAGGACAAATATCCATCAAATGTAAATAATGTAAAAGGACAATTGTTAAAATATTTTGTGCATTGTAGACTTATAACCGTTTTATTGCGCATAAATTTTAACCACAAAATCTTGTATGGGTTCCCAAGCGTCATATGAACCTTGGATGAGAACCACTAATTTACATAAATTTACATGATGGCAGTGAATTAAGAGAATTGTGGGTCGAATCGTTAGAGGGTCGGATAAAATAACTTATGGTGTTTGTTAGACCTCTTTTGTTCTAGGCAGAAATCCCACTCAGGGGATCGATAGAAATAAATAGCAGTCGAGTCCTGGGGTCGATGGTACCGAAAAGTCCCCTCCCCTCAAAATTGCTGGCCTTATGCCTTAGATCAGAAGCAACAATCGTTATTGTGCTTGAATGGGGGTTTGACTGAATCGCTAGAGCGTCGAACAAATTGTCTTGTGACAGTTGTTTCTGCTCTTTATGCTTTGAATTCAAGTCCCGCCGAAGTTAACTTTGCCTTACTTCCCTCTGGAGTCGATAAAATTAAGCACCAGTCAAGCACTCGGTGGTTGTAATCAATTTGCCCCTCCCCTCAAAACTGTTAACCATCTGCTGAAATTAGAATGAATAATTATTATCATTAT
>NC_142928.1:5175566-5183066 GCF_046866305.1 Octopus bimaculoides | reverse complement strand
AGAAGGGTGGGGATTGACAATGACGGCCATTATGTGATCACGACGAAGGAGCAAGTGGAAGGAAAAACAAAGCGAAGGAAAAGCGAGTGCGAAGATTGCGACGATGATGATGATGGTGATGATGACGATGACGAAGGCGACGAAGGCGATGACGACGATGATGATGATGATGATGATGATGACAAAAGAAAAGAAGAAAAAGGAAGGATGTGAAGAAAAGAAGAATGGAGAAAGAAGGAAAAGAATGAATAAGAGGATGAAAAGGAAGGAGGGGGGAGGGGGAGGAGGAGGAAAAAGAAGAAGAAGAAGAAGAAGAAGAAGACAGAAGAAGAAGAAGAAGAAAGGAAGAAGAAAGGAAGAAGAAGAAGAAGAAGAAGAAGAAGAAGAAGAAGAAAGGAAGAAGAAAGGAAGAAGAAGAAGAAGAAGAAGGGAAGAAGAAGAAGAAGAAGAAAGGAAGAAGAAGAAGAAGAAGAAGAAAGGAAGAAGAAGAAGAAGAAGGAAGAAGAAGAAGAAGAAGAAGGAAGAAGAGGGGGAATGAGAAGGGGGGAGGAGGAAGGGGAGGAGGGGGGAAGAGGAGGGAATGAAGAAGAAGAAGAAGAAGAAGAAGAAAATCGATAGTTATCTGTTTGCAATAACAAACATCATATAGACTGACTTATCGTTGTCATAGCAACGCTGTCAGTGAATTCAGTGAATTCTAACATAGGTATGAAGACGGTTGAGAGTACACGTTCACACACACACACGTAAACATACTTACATACGTATACACACATATACACACACACATATATATATATATATTAATAATAATAATAAAATGACAACAAATCGTGTGGTTGTGTATCTGTATGCATATATATATATATATATATATATATATATATATATATATATATATATATATATATATATGCATATATATATACTTACATATATATATATATATATATATATATATATATATATATATATATATATATATATATATATATGCATATATATATACTTATATATATATATATATGCTTTTATATATATATATATATATATATATTATATATATATATACACATATGCATACACACACTCACATACATATATACTTATATGCATACATATACATATATATATGTAGATGATTAATATACACGTGAGTATATATCTATCTATCTATCTTTCCATCTATCTATCTATATATATACATAAATATGCATATATATGTATGTATACATATATACAAATATATGCATATACACATACACACATATATATATATAAATAAATATATATATACATACACACATATGCACACGCAAAACATCTGCGCGTGTACTTCGACACACATACGAATGCACATATTCACATATTCACACCATAAGACGAATGTGCATCATATTCGGGTGCAGGCACTCAGACACAAGTTATACACGCGCGTGCGCACGCACACACACACACACACACACTCATACACTGACATACTCTCTCCGACTCTTACTTCCCCCCCCCTTTCTGTTCAACGCAGCATATGCAGAGACGTGTCTGAGTGTGCGCAGGCGCATAGGGACACACAGAGACGCACACGTTCATGCGTGAGCGCTTACGTATACATACACACTCTCACGCACGTACGAAGGCACAAACGCGCACACACGCATACGTGTCTTTGTTTCAGCAAAATATATATGCACACACACACACACACACAAACACAAACACACACACACACACACACACACACACACACACACACACACACATCTACCGAGAGAAATACACATACACATTCATATATATACTGCCATTAAATATACACACGCACACACACACACACTCATACATTCATGCACGCACACACGCATACGTGTCTTTGTTTCACCAAAATATACATGCACATGCACACACACACGCACACACACACGCGTATAATTGACACATCTACCGAGAGAAGCATACAGACACACACATACATATATACTGCCATTAAATATATATACACACATTCACACACACACACACACACATATGCATTCATGCACGCACACGATTAATCGAAACACGCACATACACATGTATATACAATAACAACCAATAACCACACATATACACACGCACACGTATGCACGCACATAGATATAAACACAAACACAAAACATTCATATATGTATACATATGTACATACACACGCATCATACCGTCAAGTAATATATATGTCATGTTAGCAGTGTGTATGTGTGTGCGTGCGTGTATGTGTGTGTGTGTGTGTGTGTGTGTAATGTGTAATGTGTATGTGAAGTATAATGTGTGGAATGAGGCTGCTCTCATTATCTGCCATCTACGCTGAATATTGATTTTTCCAACTGGTACACGGCCTCGGAGACAGGAGGAGGAGGAGGAAAGGAGGGGGATTTTGTAGCATTCATGCATTCCTGAAAATGGAGAGATATACTGGAAAACCTGAAACTACGAATCTGTAAGAACCTAAACCAAATCGCGAAACTGCTTGGTCTAAAGTTTAGTCCTCCCCTCAGACAATTATAATATCGACATGAAAAAACAAAAACAAAAAAAACCCTTCGATTTTAGAGTCTGATTGGAGAATTTTATCCTAACTGAGTTACCTGCCTCAAAGCGCCATCGTGGATCTTGTTTCGTGCCAGGTAATTTCGTATGTGTGGCCCCCTCTACATGCACACACAATAAACACTCTGGAACACGTCCAGTTCCGATTAAAACCCCAAAACGCACGGTCAGAAATTCTTCCTGTTACATTATTGACCGCCATACGACCTCGTTTGTGCCCCCCCCCCACTCCACCCAACAGACACGCATATACACAGACACATTTGCGAGCACATATATTTTCATCTCGATAATACTAGCTTTTACGCCTCCCACTCAAACCTATCTACAGATAACCGCCTCATGCAAAACCATCAATATTTCGAAACATGCTTCGACAGGAACACGGCGATCAAGTCTTCTTCAACAGCATGACAACATGAAACAAGAATATTGGCAGAGTCCCACACACCAGCGAAACCGAACCCAGATCACTTGTTCAGATGTAAAAATAACTAAATATCCCAAACAGAATTCTGACCAGGATTGATGACGTCAACAAACAATTGACCATTCAACTCACCGATAAATACATTAAGAGCTTGTTTTTATTTGTTGCTAATTGACCAGCAAAAAACAAACAAACAAACAAACAAAAACAAACAAACAAACAATAGATCCAGCAAATCTTTAACTCATTAGATCTCAATTGTTATAAGCAATATACGGGATTGTTATTAACGATTTTGTCTTTGGAGCCTTTCTTTGACAAACTGTGTCCGTATAAAAATGGTTTTCCTGTAACTAGTCAGTGGTCGTACACAGCTAAATCACTGGCTGCAAAGATTTACACCACTCAACTTCAACTACAGAATTCGATGACAACTACAAGTTACCAGCATTGCTGACACATATATCTACCATGGACATGCGCATGATTCACTGACTGCCATCACGTAGCTTTTTTTTTGTCATCGCCAGAACTGCAACCAAAATAATCTCTTTAGTTTCAAACATAATCACTACAAATATCAAAACGACAGTCTCGTTGCGCTGTACCACTTCCTATAACTTTACCGCCACCCTTTGTATGTACCACACCTTGTCTATGTATAACAACAATCAAAGAACTCAAAGTAACTGTAATTGTTAGGTTTCAAAACTCATGGAGGTTCTCCACGGCGATTTTGTCTTACACCTGCACACTTTACAATTTCGAATAGTCTTTCAGTATGATCTCCTGTATATAAACTTCTCAATCCCCGATGATCTCCCATATATAAACCTTTCAATCCCCAATGATCTTCCATATATAAACTTCTCAATCCCCAATGATCTTCCGTATATAAACCTCAAGTCCCTCATTTTCCTTCATGGTGACTATATTTACAGAACTCTCCATCATTGGTGATCCATCATGGTGATCTATGTATGTGAAGGTATGTGTGAGAGAGAGAGAGGGGGGGATAATCCCTGATAATCCATTGTCACATCTGAATCTTGAAGACTGAAGACTAAACCTTTTAGGCCAGAAATAATTTCAGTTCTGTCCACATGCTGGCCATTTTCAGAGACCAAGAAACTCTATCATTGGGGCCCAAACTCATGCATCCCAGATGACACTAACGCATCTTTATTGCTTATCTGTTACTTGTTTTACACACTGGAATGTGACCATGCTGGGGCACCGCCTTGAACCCCAGGACTCTCTTTTGCTAAGTTATAGAGACGTAAACGAACCAACACCGGTTTTGCGTTGGGGAGAAAACACAAACACAACACACACACACACACACACACACACACACACACACACACACACACGCACGCACGCACGCACGCACACACACACACACACACAGCGACGGGTGAAAGGTGAAGTTGACCTCGGCGGGATTTGAACTCAGAACGTAAGGAGCTGGAAGAAACGTCTCTAAGTGTTCTGTTCAACGTGTTAACGACTCTGCCAATTGGTCACGTCATATAGATATATCTATACACCCTCCCCTCCATAGACATACACCCACCCACACAGATACAAAAGAAATAGGGCTTGCCATACCTGAAACCAGTTGGATCTATGTTTTATATTGAATTTGGTACCTATGGATGTATATATATATATATATATATATATATATATATATATATATATATATATAGTTGGAATTTACAAAAAAAAAAGCAAACAAAACAAAAGACGAAGACGGGTGAGTTGAACACGAACGCTACAGAATCGAATACATTAGGAATGAGAACCCAGGTTTGAAATTTCCCCAAGACACCCGATGAAAGCTGGATGGTATATCAGCTGAAATGTTGTGTTAATAACAAACAAGATGAGGACAAATATCCGTCAAATGTAAATAATGTACATAATTCCTCCTCTCCCAAATATAGAACTGTATTATTCATGTTCATATTCCATAAATTCGCTGTCAGAGCCATGTATAATATGTAGGGGTGTTTGGGCTTGCCCATGAATGTTTGATAAATGCGGATAACATCAACAATAACAAGGCCAACAGTTTCAGGCGAGGTGGTAAGTCGATTAGATCTACCCCGGTACTCGACAGGTATATAACTTATCGACCCCTAAAGGATGAAAGGCAAAGTCGATCTCGACGAAATTTGAACTCGGGGCGTAAAGGCGATTCTGCCAGATTATTGTCGTCGTTTTCACTAGGGGCAGAAGGCCTGAAATTTGGGGGATCGGCAGTGGGGGGGGGGGGGGCGGAATTAGTCGATTACATTGATCCCAGTACTTAACTGGTGCCTTTTATCGACTCCGAAAGGATGCAAAGCAAAATCAGCTTCGGCGGAATTTGAACTCAGAATGTAAAGACGAAGAAATGCCACTAAGCTTTTTATCCGGCGTGCTAACGATTCTGCCATCACGCCGCTCTAAAAAGTAGTTATGTGATAATAATATGAAGAGTAAGGGATAGAAAAAGAAACCAATTGATATACACACACACACACACACGCAAACACACATACGTACACACACACACATACATACATACTTACAATTCATGCATACGTACATACATACATGCATGAATCTATACATGCATACATGCATTCATATATACATACACATATTCATACATGCATACATACATAGGTGAATGCATGCATGTATAGATACAAGCATACATACCTATTCATATCTATATAAAACAAAGGATGTGTGAGTAGTTTTCAACGGATTTTCACCAAACTTTACACACACATTACTTGTGCCAAGGATGGTTATGCACTATAACATTTTGCCCAAAGCTCCCGTGTAAAGCGAGAAACCGGGAAAAATGGTATTTTACACGGGGTTTTCTCTAAAAACTTCTGCAGTTTTCAACCGATTCTCTCCGCTTTCTCTCTCTCTCTGTTTACTTCTCTTTTCTCTCTCTTTTTCTCATTCTCTGTTTCTCTTCCTTATACATGTTCTCTTTCACCCTCTGTAATAGTTCCTCTCTTTTAGTCTATGCCTTACTTTCTCTCTCTCTCTCTCTCTCTCTCTCTCTCTCTCTCTCTCTCTCTCTCTCTCTCTCTCTCTCTCTCTCTCTCTCTCTCTCTTGTTAACTCACTCAGACACTTACTAACTTCTGTCTACAAATAGTCGTGCATAAAAATCTCAGTTGTTACGGTTTTTGTACGTTCCCCCTAAAGAATAATTCCGTTATTCTTAATTTTTGTTCAATCAATGTTTAAATTCAGTTTTGTCACATTTGCCTAAAAATCTACTTCAGTGTATTTGAATTTTGTCGTGCGTAAATATCGTTGTCTTTACGGTATTTGTACGTTCTCCCTACAACATTACTTAACTTATGTAAAAATTTTTGCACTCCGTCTATTTAAATACACTATTTACATTTCTCCCTCTATCGTAAAACGTGCGTGCGTTTGTGCATGTGTGCGTATGACTGCTATGGGCCACATACAGCCAATAAGCCTTTATTACTAACCAATGAGATTTCAATTACGCCATTGAGCGGTCATGCATTAGAAAAAGCTATCCTAAAGCGGCTCAAGTTTTTTTACTCAAGCTACTTTCTTCTAGAGTTTTATACTCTCAAACGAGGTTTGTGAGTTCTGTCTACAAATTGACTTCCTTGTCTATATATATATAAAATACTTTGTCTGTCCGTTCCCTATGCATTCTCAAACGGCTCGACCAAATCAAATCAAATTTTACAATGTAATAGTACCAGACCCTGTGAGTGTCAACATGTAATTTTTTTTCATTTGGATTAAAACAATATAACGTTGGCACTGGTTCGGTATTACATGTCAAAGTGAAAGAATAAGATCTACATTGTAATGTGATATAATATTGTTTCACTTTTATTCTTTCACTTTTCATTCTAAACCTATGCTATTGTTACACTTTAATTCTTTCACGTTTAATTCTACTGTGATAAATAAATGAATAATTTATATCCTACTGTGAACGTTACACAGCAACTTTCCGTCTTTACCACCATGACGGCGGAATGATATGTCAGTATATGTGTGTTGGCTGACATAACGAACGGATGGCGGTGAAACTCTTGACAAAAAACAATTAGGTGGCAGGTCCAAGGTGTGTAAAAATACACTTTTACCGTTCAATTACGAGTTAATGATTATCGCAGCAGTTGCAAGGCTGCAAGGTATTTACAATTACATACTTACCTTTAAATTAATGGAGTCTCAGTAGAGAAGGGAAATGTGACATTCCCAGCATCAGCAAAGACATGCCGCATCACATCAAATGGAGTCTCAAGACAGAAGCGAGATAAGACTTTCTCAAGATCAGCAAAAGCATGCTGCAGAACGTCAGATGGAGTCTGAAGAGAGATGCGAGATGAGATTTTCTCAAGATCAGCAAAGGTAGGCACATACCCATCACCCTCAATTTTCCATGGCAGGTTAGGGCCTGGAATACTCCAAACGGAC
>NC_142928.1:5158066-5165566 GCF_046866305.1 Octopus bimaculoides | reverse complement strand
TACGGCGATAAAGAAAAAAAAAACGGGGGAAAAACACGTAATCCTGGTCGTCACCGACAGCAATTGGTCCCTAAAAGAATTAGATACGTCCTGTTACTGTGGACGGTATTAAATGAAACGGTTGTTTTTTTTTTTTATCATGGAATGAGAACGAGAGACAAAATGGCGTTGTTGCTTTGGCTGTAAAGCTGGGTCTAGGCATCAGATTGGGTAAACTAAAAATGATCGCCAAAGGCAGTCAAATTAGGGAGCACCACAGAAATTCTGATCAACATAGGCATGATTCCTTAATCCAAGTAAAAACAGGGAAACATAATAATAAAGAGATTGCGTCAAGTCCCTCCAGGGACAGAAGAGAGTGGAGGACGGGTGTGGGATGGAACGGTTGAGACAAGAGGAGCCCCGTTTTTTTTATTTGTTTCAATCATTAGACTGCGGCCATGCTGGGGCACTGCCTTGGAAAATTTTTAGTCAAACGAACCGAACCGACCCCAATCTTGATATTTTGTTAAGTCTTGTACCTATTCTCTCGGTCCATTTAAATCGAACCGCTAAGTTATGCTCACGTAAACACCCCGACACCTGTTGTCTAGCAGTAACAACCATAGACAGAAAGACTTACACACGCACACACGTTTATATATACAGGCTCCTTTCAGTTTCCGTCTACCAAATCCACTCACAAGGCTTTGGTTAGCCCGTGGCTATAGTAGAAGATACTTGCCTAAAGTGCTACACAGTGGAACTGAACCTGAGACCCTGACTGCGCCTAAGGGAGATTAGTCAAGAGACATTCGTGCATCGCCTGAAGACACTAATGTCTTCAGAAATATTAGAACGACATCGGATATCGCTGTGAAATTTTATTAGTACACGGAGTCAATGAGGTAGACATTTTGTTTCAGAAACGCTGATATGTGATGTACATAAAAAAGAAAACCCGGCTCATTAAGTCCTACAGAAATCCATTTACATCGAGAAGCCTAACTTAAATTTAAAGTTATTGAGAGGTTTTGGTTCTTGTTTGTCCTTTTTCTTTTTCTAATTTATTTTATGGAATTTATTATAAGGTTGCCTGTTCAATCACTAGGGATTCACTGCTGATAAATCCTAGACAGTCATGGTATGAATATAAAGTTATATTGTTTGACTCTGTGAGCTTTACGTCTTAGAATGTAATGAATGGTTTTTGCAAAACTGGGAAAACATACAAGTGAATTGCTAAATAAAAACAAGCAAACTGAATTATAAGATGAAGTGGGAGTGTTTTTAAACGTTCAGAGATTATATTTTTAGATTTTAGAAGAGGTTAAATGATATACGAGAATAATAAATTGGATAGTGTTTAAGATAGTGGTTCTCAATCAGGGTCCATTGTGATCCTGGTGGGGGGTCCCTATAAGATTTTGTCGTTGAAGTTTATGTACAATAAATTACTTACACATCTACAAGACACAAAATATTTTAACTATTTTTGTAATACAATTCCTAATAATATTTAACTATAAAAAATTTAATAGGATTTTTAAAACATGGAATGGGTCCACCGAAATAAAAAGGGAACCAAAGGAGTCCATAGATAAAAATGGTGGAGACCACTGGTTTAGGAGCGGTTGTGTGATAAGTTTGCTTCCCAATCACATGGTTCCGGGTTCAACCCCAGTGCGTGGCACTTTGGGCAAATGTCTTCTTCTATAGCCTCGGGTCGACCAAAGTCTTGTGAGTGGATTTGGTAGACGGAAACTGAAAGAAACCCGTCGTATATATGTATATATATATATATATATATATATATATATATATATATATATATATATATATATATATATATATATATATGTATATATATATATATATGAATGTATTTGTTGTTTGTGTCTGTGTTTGTTCCCCCACCATCGCTTGACAACCGATGTCGGTGTGTTTACGTCCCCGTCACTTAGCGGTTCGGCAAAAACATAGAATAAGTACTAGGTTTACAAAAGAATAAGTCCTGGGGTCGATTTGTTCGACTAAAGGTGATGCTCCAGCATGACCGCAGTCAAATGACTGAAACAAATCAAAAGAGTAAAAGAGTAAAAAAGAGTACACACACGCATACACACACACAGACACAGACACACACACACAATTAGTAAAATCAAAAACATTTTGAAGTTGAATCTCATCTAAGATGGCTAAATATATACCATTAGATTTTACAGTTTGGAGCCGTACACTCAACACACTGGAACATGAAAATCTAACGGTATATCTTTAGCCACCTTCGATGAGATTCAGCTTTAAAATGTTTTTAATTATACTGATTAATTTCTAAAAGTCTTGAATCGAAACAGCTGTCAGAGATGATGTCCTATTTTATAATTGATGAATAATTATTAATTCAATTATCTATTTTCTTATTTTCTTATATCTATATATATGTATGTATGTGTGTGTCTGTGTGTGTATGTTTGTGTGTCTGTGTGTGTATGTTTGTGTGTCTGTGTTTGTCCCTCTCCCACCATCGATTGACTAAGTACTAGGCTTACAAAGAAGTCCTTCGGGTAGATTTGTTCGACTAAAGGCGATACTCCAGCAAGGCCGAAGTCACATGACTGAGACAAGTAAAAGAAAAGAATAGAGAATATATAAGGCGAGCTGGTAGAATCATCTTTACGTTCTGAGTTCATATGCAGCCGAGGTGGACTTTGCCTGTCATCCTTACGAAGTCGATAAAATAAGTACCAGTTGTGTACTGGAGCTGGATGTAATCGATTTGCACACTTACCCGAAATTGCTGGCCTTGTGCCAAAATTTCGAACCACACACACACACACACACACACACACACACACTCACGCACACACCACACACATCACACACACACACCACACACATCACACACACAACACATACACAACACACACCATACACACACCACATACACACACACACACTACACATATATACGCCACACATACATACACGCACACACACGCACACACAACATACCGCGCGCGCGCACACACATACACACACACACACACTTGCACACATAAGGTTTCGTTTCCTGGACTTTACAAGCTTCTGCATTTTGTATGGCAAATTCACGAGAATATCCACCATTTGTTGGATAAATGTACGAGGGAAATAAAATATTACAAATTAGCGAAGTTGTTATAATATAAATCCTTATTCTAATGGAATAGACAGACAGATGGGCAAACAGATAGCTAGATAAACAGACATAGAGATAGATAGATAGATAGATAGATAGATAGATAGATAGATAGATAGATAGATAGATAGATAGATAGATAGAGTTTTCGTGTAGATGTCTGGTCTGTCTTCTGTATCGCTGCCAAACAATCTCCCCACCATTCCCGCTGTATATAATGACGTCGATCTACGTCAGATCGTCTCGGTATTCAACCCTTAAGTTTCTACATGGCTGCTTTAGCAGCTAGAAATAGCAGCCAAACCTCCTTAAACCACATTCTTCTGTTTCTCGAAATGACGGATATATTGAACAATGTAATTTCTGATGAACAAAAAGGACAGGCTGGAATGCCCCTTACTGTAGTCCTATTTGATCAGGGCTTGTTTGGGGTCAAAACAACAAAATGTTTTTGAACCAATAACGAAGACCTTTGCTCAATGGTGTAACGTGCCTGAAATAGCTGAGTTGCCTTCAAGTCGCATCTATTGTCTTAAATTATGGAAGAACACATTATAAAATGTCGTTGTGTGTGTGTGTGTGTGTGTGTGTGTGTGTGTGCGTGTGTGTGTGTGTGTGTGTGTGTGTGTGTGTGTGGTGATTGCCCCATCTGCACAGATGATTGCTATCTCCATATGTTCCCTCGTTGTCAATAGCTTTTCTGACTTTCCGACCATGACTCCTCCGATGACAATTCAGTCTCGCTGAAGATCTGTATGGTCTGGGGCACAGATGTCAAACGAAAGTTGGAACTTTCTCGATTGATCGAATCACTGTGACATAAGGAGTTCTTTGATAAGTTTAAAGGGTTTCCCACCTGAAGTTGAAACCTTCTCACTGCTCAGATCTGCACACATCGCCACTCTGTCATCACCATAGAGATTTGAGTATCTGGAAAGGCGCAAGTTGTGTGGTACTTGTAAGAAGTTTGCTCCCCAACCACATGCTTCCGAGTTCAGTCCCACTGCATGGCACATTGGGCAAGTTTCTTCTGCTATATCCTCGGACCGATCAATGCCCTGTGAGTGGATTCAGGCGACGAAAACTGAAAGAAGCCCGACGTATATGACGTTATGCCGCCATTCATCTTCCTACACAATCTCAAATTCAACACAGAGGCCTACATCAGCTGCCTGGAGGAGATAGTGCTGTCTTGGGTCAAGAGGGTGGCTGGTGGAAGACGCTGTGTCTGGCAACACTATGCCACACCATGTCACACAAGCAGGAGAACCCAGTCATGGCTGTCAGACAATTTCTGCAACCACATCACCCTTAACATCAGGCCACCTAACTCCCCAGACTACAACCCCCTTGATTATTATGTGTGGGGAACAATTGAGCGAGAGACCAACAAAACTCTTTGTAACACCAAAGATGAACTGAAGGCAAGAATTATGGCGGCGTTCACCAACTTAAACAAGGAGACCGTCCAAAAGAGTTGCACAAGATTCTGAAGTCGTCTGGAGGCTGTAGTTGAAGCCAATGGCGATTTTATTGAATAAATTTACTCTTTAGTATTTCAACATATTTTAATGGAATTTTGGTAAATATATCTGTTAAAATGAGATGTCTGTGTTATTTTCATTTTTGCGTAATATAGACGACAGTTTATTCACCGCACTCTGTATATCTTTGTCTTTGTGTCTATGTTTGTTCCCCAACCGGTGATGGTATGTTTACGTGCCTGTAACTCAGTGGTTCGACAAAAGTGACCGATAGAATAAGTACCAGGCTTTTTAAAAATTCAGTACGGGGGATCGATTCATTCGACTAAAAATCCTTCAAGACGGTGCTACAGCATGACCGCAGTCAAATGACTGAAACAAGTAAAAGATGAAAGATAACGATGGAATGACGAATGAAGTCACGGTAAAGAGACTTCTGTGACGTCATTGGATGACGGTGATAACCACTGGTACAACACTCCGAGCCTCTGTGATTTGTAACTTGAAACAGGCCGAAGCGAAACGACCAGAAATCGTGAGAAATCGCAGCTTTTGTATCTGAGTGTTCCTCTCCCAGGCAGATGCTGTGACAGATGCTGTGACAGATGCTGTGACAGATGCTGTGACAGATGCTGGTTGTATGGCCGTTGATTAAACAGAGTTCATTCGACCTTTGACAAGTTTCATTTTTCATTCAGCAGGTTGTCCAATAAAATCCCTTCTCCTTGCCGAGCAGGGTTGGTAGTGTTGCCTGTTTAGTCGACAACTGTCCGACCATGTGACAGGTTGTATTGGTCACATGTCACCCAATAGCATTGGTGTGTGTGTTGGTGCCTCCCTACACTGTAAAATGGTTTGCATTATTAATAGAAACCGTGCTAGGTATGGCTGTGTGGTAAGGAGCTTGCTTCCCAACCACATGGTTCCATGTTCAGTCCCACTTCATGGCACCTTGAGCAAATGTCTTCTACTATAAACTCAGGCCAACCAAAGCTTCATAAGTAGATTTGGTAGATGGAAACTGAAAGAAGCTCGATCTCAAAATGCAGAACCTGATGGAGAAGATGACAGAGGACCAATATATGTGGTGCATTGCTGTAGTCAAGAAGACCCGTACACCACAGCAAAATTGAAATCTTAAATCCATGTAAAAAGTATTGATGTGGGTGCTGGTACCATATAAAAGGCAGTAGCGTTGGTACCACATAAAAAACACTGGTGATGGTACCACATAAAATGCAACCAGTACACTCTGTAAAGTGGTTGGCATCAGGAGGGCATCCAGCCATAGAAACCAAGATGTGTGTGTGTGTGTATGTGTGTGGCACTTTGGGCAAGTGTCTTCTACTCTCGCCTCCGGCCGACCAAAGCCCTGTGAGTGCATTTGGTCGACGGAAACTGAAAGAAACCGTGGTATCGTTAATTCTATTATTATCCAATGTAACTAATTTAAGAATAATAATAACAGAATCAACGATACAGGCGACTGCAGGCCAAAAATAGCATTTAAATAGCCGAGGGATTAAAATTAATCAAAGGACATACTAAGTATGTCTACCTGCTTGAAATAACAGTCAAAATTCGTTATTAAATCGCCAAAAATACACCGGTGATAACTACAGAAATCAAACGAAGGCAAATTTGGTTAAGACAATCTACTTACATACATTTAAGTATTTGGATTCACGTGGACTAGTTTCTGCATTGGCACAATAAGCCTTAGCTTCCTCAGCACGCATTACTAGGATAAGAGATTTCCAACCTATCGTTCTGAAGTCTGTGCCGCTACTGAAATCACAGCAGCTTACCAGTGTAAAATAATCTCGTTACAGAATTACGAGAAAAATTATTTATTGGACATACTTAGTATGTCCTTTGATTGATTAATTTTAAACCCTCGGCTTAACAGCACTGCATAGTGGGTAGAGGGTTGGTATTCGTTGGGGATCTGAGTTATTTCCTGGCTGTGAAGAAGAAGAAGAAGAAGAAGAAGAAGGAAGGAAGGAAGGAAGGAAGGAAGGAAGGAAGGAAGGAAGGAAGGAAAAAAGGTGGGGAGGAGGTCAGCCTTTTTATGCAGTGTATGTTATACTGAGGATGACTGTTGGCCGGAAGAGGTCGTCAGTGATATCGTATACTTAATCTAATTTGGCAGAAATTTCACATTTTTTCAAGAAAGAGTTCCCCCCACGATAAGTCAGACATCTTGTTCTTCCGATTAACTAACTTGATAATCCATTTTTGTGAAATTATTTTTGTAAGTAAATTTCTCAACGGTATCCGGTCTTATTGAACGAGTTCTAAAATAGGCACAATGACAATGATGGCGATTTCAGGATAGACAAATTGCTTCAACGACACACTCAAACCCCAACTGAAGAGCTATGAGATCAACCGCGATACCGGGGAAATGGAAAGAGCCGTCTTCACTGAAGAGGCTAGGGAAATTGCCGAAACTGACGCATCAGTATTGAGAATTCCCGATCGGCACTTTTCGGACAATTATGGTCCCTGTTAGTGTATATGTTTTTATTCATGTGCGTTGACTACAGCATTACAGCGGTTTGGGTCTTATTTCTAGCAATGTAGGTGTTTCCTAACACCCTAGTCGCATTGAGTGACATTTGTAATTCTCCTTTTTGGGGAAACATTGTAAACTGCCGTTCATATTAATTATATATAAATATATATATATATTATATATTATACACACACACACACACACACACATATGTATGTATGTATGTATATATATATATATATATATATATATATATATATATATATATATATATATATATATATATATATATATATATATATGTATGTATATATATATGCATATATATGTATATATAT
>NC_142928.1:5060566-5153066 GCF_046866305.1 Octopus bimaculoides | reverse complement strand
CCATGTGACAAAATCACTAAACTAAACTACGAACCCCCACATTTTCATGGACCCTGTATTAAATACAACTTTATTGTAATATTACTTTATTTGCCTTTAATTTATGAATGGTTTGGGAATTTTAAGGTCGATTCGCTTACTTAGAATACTCAGGAGATCCAACACACTTTAAATTAGACACACTACAAACTATCAATTCCAGTTCGATGATTTAGTGTTTGCTCTTTTCCTATAATAAACTTCAAATTAAACAAATTAACGAAGGTCTTATTGAAAGGCAGCGCTAAATAGGCAGGCTTGCTTCATTTGTGCCGACAGCTAATTAATAAATAGACTTGCAATGAAATGTTAATGGATAAAATTGGATAAATGGATTTAAGAAGGCTATTGTTCTTAGCTATAATATAAAGGATTAATAAATATATTCTTTTATTCGTTTATTCTTTTACTTGTTTCAGTCATTTGACTGCGGCAATACTGGAGCACCGCCTTTAGTCGAACAAATCGACCCCAGTACTTTTCTTTGTAAGCCCAGTACTTTTATCGGTCTCTATTGCCGAACCGCTATGTTACGGGAACGTAAACACACCAGCATCGGTTGTCAAGCGATGGTGCCCCCCCCACACACACATACAAACATATATATGTATATGTATATGTGTGTATATATATCTATCTATATATATATATATACATACAAACATATATATATATGTATATGTGTATATATATATATATATATATATATATATATAAGTAGTTGGGTTCAGCATATTATCCTCCATTTTCTAATTGATATATATATATATATATATATATATATACATTACGGAGATGTACTTGCATAGCAAGTGACCTGATCTGATATCGTGTGCTGGAACGAAAACAATTGCAACGTGGAAGGTGTTTATAAGCCATTTAAAATAACACACAAAAACCGTTAGATTTACTTCAACATTTAAATTTAATTTGCCAAAATATTTTCCTCGCTTTGAGACCGTAACCTGTTCACTGACATAATTCCGTTCTGCAGCATCTTACGGCTATATACACGAGAAGAAAAAAAAATTATACAAATACCACAAATACAATAGAAAGAGCCCTGCGGCTATCAAAGAAACTGAGGTGGCCCATTGTCGATTCCTCCTCCTCCTCTTTCTTTGGACTTTTGCGTTTCTCCTTTCTGATGAAGAGCTATGCTCGAAACGTTAAACTCTCTCCTTTCACCAAGCGCCAAGCTAACATACTTCTTGTGCACGTCCTCAAGCTCGTTGTTTACCTTCTTTTCGGTTTTCATCCGTTTATTTGAATTGGTCATATATAGATAAGTATCTTCTGCTATAGCCTCGGGTGACCAAAGCCTTGTGAATGGATTTGATAGACGGAAACTGAAAGAAGCCCGTCGTTTATATATATATATATATATATATATATATATATTTATATATATATATATATATGTGTGTGTGTGTGTGTGTGTGTGTGTGTGTGTGTGTGTGTGTGTGTGTTCTCCGTGTTTTTCTCCTTGTCTCCGTATTCTTTCTGTTGAAGAGCGTAGCTCGAAACGTCAAAGACTTTCCGTATTCCCGAGCGTCATACTAATATATACTTTTGTTATTTACACCACCTGTCCTCGTCTGTTGTTATTTTTTGTATATTCTCCCATATATATATACATACATACATACATACATACATAAATATATATATATATATGTATTTGTATCTGCGTCTGTGTTTCTCTCTCCACTATCACTTGACAACCGATTTTGGTGTGCTTACGTCCCCATAAATTAGCGGTTCGGGAAAAGAGACCGATAGAATGAGTACTAGGCTTACAAAGAATGTATCCTGGGGTCGATTTGTTCGACTAAAGGCAGTGCTCCAGCATGGCCGCAGTCAAATGACTGAAACAAGTAAAAGAATAAAAGTATATATATATATATATATATATATATATATATATATATATATATATATATATATATATATATATATACAGGGTGGGCCAAAAGTAGGTAAACACTTTTAAAATTGACTTATGTTTTTTACAGGTACCGTGAATAATGTGCTGTTTGTTACAGTGTTCTGGGACGTTTGATGAATATTCCCATGTTGAAGGAGGACATTTCGACCTTTTACGAGATTAAACTGTGTTTCATAAATATAATTGTAATAAATGAGTGTAAAAGTAATAAAATGAAAAATATTTCAAAGTGTATAGGTACTTTTGGATCACCCTGTATATATATATATATATATTACAGCTAGAGGTTATGTTAGCCTCATGACAGGATGATGTAATCCAAAGAAATACTGGTTCTATACCTAATATTTAGTGAGGGGAGCGGTTAGGGTTATGTCTTATTGATGAGTTTGGTTTATTTCTTTCTTTCCCTGATGAGAAGATTACATTGTTTTACACCATTTTATTCCTTTGGAATAATACCCATGTTGTCTTCAAAACATGTGTCGGAAGTAAAAGAATTTTTAATAACACCTGCGTTTAACTCCATTTATATATATATATATCCTTTCTACTAAAAGCACAAAGCCTGAAATTTTGTGGTAGGAGACTCGTCGATTACATCGACCCCAGGTCTCGACAGGTATTCATTTTATCGACCTCGAAAGGATGAAAGGCAGAGTCGACCACAGCGGAAATCAAACTCAGAACATAAAGACGTACAAAATGTCGTCAAGCATTTTGCTCGGCGTGAAAACTATTCTGCCAGTTCGCCACCTGAGGAACTGTATATAATATTTATCTATGTATGTTCTCTTTCTCTTTTCAACATAGGATACATTCTGACCGGCTCCCTACTTGATAGTAAGATTCTGAAGGAAGGCATCTTGTTTTAATCATCATCATTTAAGTCTTAAGAAGTTCTTGTAGATTGTAATTGTTCGAGATATTGTGTTCAGTTGTAGCGTATGAATTGAGGATTAACATTCTCTACCCAAATTCCCAAGTTCAAATCATACTTAGCTCCAGACTGGTCAGTATGAACCCTGTTGCTCCAATAGTAACTGATATGAAGCTCTAAGTGTATCTTGGATACTGGTTTTGCAAACTCTTTATCAATGCTGCATAGATAGGCGCAGGAGTAGCCGTGTGGTAAGTAGCTTGTTTACGGACCACATGGTTCCGGGTTCAGTCCGACAGCGTGGCATCTTGGGCAAGTGTCTTCTACTATAGTCACGGGCCGACCAAAGCATTATGAATGGATTTGGTAGACGGAAACTGAAAGCCGGTCGTATATATTTATGTGTGTGTGTGTGTGTGTGTGTGTGTGTGTGTGTGTGTGTGTGTGTGTGTGTGTGTTGTCCTCCCCCAGCATCGCTTGACAACCAATGCTGGTGTGTTTGCGTCCCTGTAACTTAGCGGTTCGGCAAAAGAACCAGATAGAATAAGTACTAGGCTTACAAAGAATAAGCTCTGGGGTCGATTTGCTCGTCTATAAAGGTGGTGCTCCAGCATGGCCGCAGTCAAATGACTGAAACAAGTAAAAGAGTAAAGAGAGTAGACATTCTCATTCGCCTGTATTTTTCTAACCACACCGGCGTCGAGAGGGCAGCTGGTTTGATAACAGAACAAATCCTTTTCTTGTGTCCTTATTCAGTTTCATTGCAGGATTTCTTGCCAGTAGAGAAAGAGACGGTCTCTCATACGGATCCATGGCGCCTTCGTTGGAATTTCAATAACATCAACATGGTATTTTTGCATGTGTGTGTGTGTGCAGTATTTGGAGTTAGTGCATATGCAGGTTTGTATGTTTTGTATTATGTGTGTATTCTCATGTATATACAGTAATACTTTACTTTACGAGGACCCACTTTACGAGTCCCGGGTTTACGAGCTTTATTTTGAAATAAATATAAAGATCCAAATTTTCAACCAAGTGTAAATGTTTCTACTACCATAACAAATGCTTCTGCGTGTTACCGAGAAATTTATAGAGAGCGAAAGAAAGCTTCTTCTAAGCAAACAACTCTAGACTTGTTTTTTAAAAAGAAATCTACAAGTCTGTCTACGAGTGCTTGTGAATCGCCGATCGCGTCTACAAGTGATGGTGTGCGCGAGTCTAGTGCGAGTGAAAGTGATTCAGAAGACGATTATCATAATAATATTTTTTTATTATAAATGATCTTGTTATTCTTTTTACTTTACATAGATAGAATATTCTTTATAGTCTTGTTGTTTTATTGCCATTTATTTACGAATATTATAAATGAAATAGGTAAAATATCTTTCTGGGAACGAACTACGATTTATAACATTGCTACTATGGGAAAATATTTCTCTGCTTTACGAGTTTTCGCTTTACGAGCGGACTCCGGGAACAAATTAACTCGTATACTGTACTTGCATGTCTAAACATGCGCATGTATACTTAAATGATAAACTGGAAAGTTTTACTAATTTTTACAGTTCCAGTGATGGTTTGGATGTGTAGTCTTCGAATCAACTTTTTCCTTTCTGATTCTGAGAAGTCTAATTTTTCAAGATTGGTATTTAGGCAGTGTGTTACATATCCCAGGGTGCCAATGATTACAGGTATTAACCTGAACTTGTAATCTGGATAGAGTAACTTCAGATTTCTCAATAGTTTAGCATAGGGAGTTTTCTTTTTCGCTGATCTTTAGCTTTATGTTAACATCCGCTGGGCAGCTGATTTCTACGACTGTACACTGTTTCTCTTCTCTGTCTCAAATCAGTATGTCATATCTATGTTTATTTCTTATTTTATTGAGATTTTCACTGGGATATGTATGTATGTATGTCAAAGGCAGAATTTTTTGATTTATTGGCATTATCTTCACTTCCAGAGAAGGTAGGTTAATTGCTTGGTGGCAATTGGTACAAACTCAAAATGAAAAGGGAAGATAATTTCAAAAATAAAGAGCTTCTTCAAAATTAACTTGCCATTATGGAAAAGACACTCTGCCTGAAGATAAAAGGAGAGCTGTGAGTACGTGTTTCTGCCTCAACAAGCGTTACCAGCGTCTCAAGTGTCTTAGGTTATCTTCTGCAAACGAGAGAGATATATACATAAAAGCGTAAACGACATCGCCTCGGCATTTTGCACATATACACACGTATACATATGCAAACAAACACATACATACACATGTGTACACACCTATACACACATAGACGTACAATCCTACATACATACACATCGCTGCCTTGCTGTCTGAGAGTACAACATCCATCCATCCAGCCAGCCAGCCAGCCAGCCATACGTACACACATCCATACATATACACATCAGCACACGCCTACAGTGAGAGCGACACACAGACAGAATGTGTGGCTGTTTGAATGTCTGCGTGTGTTGTGTGTTTGTGTGTGTGTGTGTGTGCAAATGTGCGCCTTATTCACGTGTCACCCGCCATAGAGATACAATATGGCTACGTCTAACGAAACACTTCCGATGTAGCCCCACTCACTCTTATCATCATCATTACTGCGACAAGTCCGATATGAAACGAGTTGTAAATTTCACATTACGTAATATTATCGTCTGCCATCTGGTTTGGCAGTGTTTGCCTTTTTAACCCCAAGAATCTCTAAAAATCTCCATGGTCAACGTATTGCGTATATATATGTGTGTGTATGTGTGTGTATGTGTGTGTGTATGTATGTGTATGTGTATGCGTGTGCATACACATGTGCGTGTGTGCACATCTGAGCATACGTATGTGTATATGATCACGTGAGTGCCACGTGTTTCTGTTTGTATGTGTGTGTTTGCTATATAATGCAAGTGTGGTATGCACGTATATGTATGTGTTGTGTGTATGCGTATATATAACTATATATATATAAACGTCCGTCTGTATGCATATATGTGCGTGCACGCGAATGTGTGTCTGCGTCCTGCGTATGTGGGTGTCACGTGTGTGAGCTGATGTCTGTGTGTCCTAAGTGTGTAATATGTTTGTGCTGTTATTGTTGGTGTATGTGCTGTTGTGATGATGTTTGTGTGTAGCTTCGATTGTGAGTGTGCAGTGTGTATACTGCTGCTGATGATACTACTATCTGAGTGTATATATCTATATATATATGTGTCTCTGTGTGTGTGTGTGCATGCGTATGTGTGTGTAATTGTTTGTGATGTGTCAAGTGTTCCGGGCGAAAATGCGGGAATTTTCACGTTTTGGGGAAAACTTGATAGCTTTCTCTCCTCCTTTCCCACTTCACTCTCTTTCCCACTTTCCTCCCTTTCTCTCTCCTCTCGTTCCCACTATCTATCTATCTATCTATCTATTTATCATCTATCTATCTATCTATCTATCTATCTATCTATCTTTCTTTCTTTCTTTGTATCCATCTACCTACCTATCTACTTACCTGCCTGTCTATCTATCTATGTATCTATCTATCTACATATCTATCTATCTATCTATCTATCTATCTATCTATCTATCTATCTATCTATCTATCTTTCTTTCTGTCTGTCTGTCTATCTGTTTATCTATCTATCCATCCATCATCTATCCATTATCTATCTATCTATCTATTTATCTATCTATCTATCTATCTAATTTTGTGTGAGTATCTACGTGTGTTTTTGATGTGTTATGTTAACCAAATCGTTGGAAATCTTCACGTTTTTCTTTGGAAAACTTGATCTATATCTTAATCGCTCTTAGATTTAAATTAGAGTATGTTGAGTGTGTGTGTGTGCGTGAGTGTGTGTCTGTGTGTGTGCGGGCACGCGCGCTCATGAGTATGTATATAAATGAGTGTGTGTTTGTGTGTGTGTGTGTGTGTGTGTGTGTGTGTGTGCTTGACACGTCTATGTTCCATATTCTCGGCTGCTGTTAATAAATGGCGGTTATGCCTCAACGTGTCGGTAGGAATGGCTATATATCCGTCAGTCAACACAAAGCTTGGTCCACTATGGCAAAGGTATGAATTACATACATACATGTATATATATATATATATATATATATATATATATATATATATATATATATATATATGTATGTATGTATGTATGTATGTATGTATGTATGTATGTATGTATGTATGTGTGTGTGTGTGTGTGTGTGTGTGTGTATTTAAATATATATAACGACGGATTTATCATACACGGTTTTGTTTTGTTGTAAGAGACGGAAGTTATAGAGTATATATATATATATATATACATCCGTATGCTCAGTATATATATTTACACACATTCAACTCGACGCCAGCGTGCTTTAGCGTTACCGACATCTCCATAGCGATCCTACGAGGTGCCGGTGTCTCTACGTGGTTGACCGGTGTGCTAGAAATAGCAGCCAAATCTCCTCTCAATCGCCCCCTTCCCTCCCCATCTTCCCTCCCTAGTGTCGCTTGAATATGCTCTATTTTAAAAATACGGATGCTTGGAATGCTTTCTCATTCGTAGGCTTGCAGAAGCAGGGGGCGACCTGGGGTTAAATGACAACGCCATTACTAATGCTAACGACTGCTGCTACCACTGCTGCTACTGCTACTACTGCTTCTGCTGCTACTGCTGCTGCTGCTGCTGCTCCCTCTGCTGCTACTGGTGTGGAGATTAAAACTACATTTTTTGCTAGAAAAGATGATGATGATGACGATGATGATGATGATAATAATGATGGTGATGGTGGTGGTGGTGGTGGTGGTGGTGGCGGCGGCGGCGGTGATGATGATGATGATGATGCTAGATAAAACAATATTTATATCTAATATGCCGAACGACATTAAGTAAAATCAAGTCCTAGAAGAACGAAATAGATAATTAATGAGGGAATGTGTGTGTATATGTGTGTATAGACAGACACTTTCATACACATACCTATAACTTATATATAGGCACACACATTAACACATAAACACATACCGTCATACATATACATACACACACACACACACAGATACATAGACATAGAAACACAGACACATTTGTTTTGAAGTGGTGACGATATTACATGAAAGTATATGAAACCAATGGTACGGAACTGTAATCTTTAGTCATCTCTCCTGAGCTTTTGAATCCGTGTCTGAGAGCGAATGAGTATAATATGTCTTAAACAATGCTATATACTTCCTCATTAACGTTTCCTATAAATATACGTTTCATAAATGACATTTAAAATTATATTGCAGAATATTACAGATTAGAGTTGTTTGGGAAAGATGTTAAATAAATGTGCCTGCCACAATTCGCTGCTGAAATGTTTTAGTAACGTTTTTTTTTTAAATTTAGTTCTTTAGTTTTATCATTTACCTGCTTCAATCATTGGACAGCAGCCATGCTGGGGGGGGGGGAGCACCGTCTTTGAGGATTTAGTCGAACAAATCGGCCACAGTGCTTACTGCTTTCTTAGAGCCTAGTACTTATTCTATCCCTCTCTTTTCGCTAAACTGCTAAGTTACGAGAACGTAAGCAAACCAGCACCGGTTGTCAGGCGGGGAGGGGGTGGAAGAAACATGTACATAAACTTACACAAACACATAGATACACGCACGCACACGTACACGATAGGCTTCTTTCGGTTTACGTCTTCCAAATTCACTCACAAGGTTTTAGTCGACTATAGCAGAAGACTCTTGCACAAGGTGGGCCTGAACCCGGAACCATGTGGTTGGAAGCAAACTTCTTACCACACAGCTACGAGAAAGAGGTCATTAAGATGTCGGATATATTTTATTTATGAAGAGATTAAATAAAACGCCTCGTCTAGATTATTTGCAATATCTCGCAGCAACATAACGATCCAACATTATTAATACAAAAGTACATTGTCGTATCCATTTCCAGAGCCATTATCGCCTACAAAACCAGTCTCTCTGCTATCACTGTCGTTATAACACATACAACGTTTAATGTCATAGCAACAAACAATCATTCTCTCTTTCTGGTTTCGTCTCCTAGACTTTATAAACTCTACAACAGACATGCTCCCAGCCAACAACTTTTTCGCCGTCATTGCTACGAAGCCATCATTTACAAACTGTCGCCAACATAACGTCACATTTATCACAAAATATGGCAGGTTCATTTCGCTTTTTAAATTCTTAAGGATGATTCTAAATGTTCTGACATTGCAAAAGTATTTTTAAAAATGGGGGCTTCTGGGATTTCCCCCCAAACTCTCTGCTTCCCTTTCTTTCCCACGTTTAGAATAATTTTTTTTCAATTGCTCTTTTCTTTATGATTATTGTTGTTGTTGTTGTTGTTGTTGTTGGTGGTGGTGGTGGTGGTGGTTGCGGTAGTAGTGATGGTGGTGGCGGTGGTGATTGTGGTAGTGGTGGCATAGCGATGGTGATGGTGATGGTGGTGATAAAGAAGGCGGCGATGGTTGTAGTGGTGGTAGCGCCATTAGTAGTGGTAGGTGTTTAACCCCAGGTGAGCCTTGATCAAGCAGATTGATGGTGAAAAGCTGTCTAGCCGTGACCATTCAGTCTTTCTCCAATGTTCAGACAACTCAGGAGCACGTTGTCCATTAAAGCCTCCCTTAAAACGGCAAGAGTAAGGTCCGAGGAAGATTTCACTGTTATTTCTAGCAATTCGAGCAACCACGTGAGACTCCCTTCGTTGGCTCGATGTTACAATTGGTGGTGGTGGTGGTGGTGGTGGTGGTGGTGGTGATGGAGGTGGTACTTTATTCACGATAGTAGTGGTAGTCGTGGTGGTTGTGGCGGCGGCATGCTGTTGATGATAGTGGTGGTGGGGGTGAATGTTCGTGATGGTGACGGTGACGGTGTTGTTGTTCGTGATGGTGGAGGTGGTGCAGAATAGCTGCTGCTTATGTTCTTAATGTTGCTGTTGTTGTGATACCTTCTGTACAACACGAATAAGTATTCGCATAAATAAAATGGCGCCGCTTCGATACTGAGCAGCAGAAAGTGAGTCGGCAATTTTCCAGCATTAAATCGTTTTACTGACTGCTTGTCCTTGCCAACATCTCACTCTCTCTCTCTCTCTCTCTCTCTCTCTCTCTCTCTCTCTTTCTCTCTCTCTCACTCTCTCACTCTCTCTTTCTCCCTTCACCACGTTTTACCTCGTGGTTAGTTTAATAACTAGTACACTGACTCAACTACATACTTTTTCTGCTCAAGCTGGTCGGCAACGTTCGGTTGTTTCCGCCGACAATATACGTCATCGTACGTCATCATAAAAACAAAAAACAAACAAAAAATAAATTCTAAAGGAAAAATAAGGAAAGGCGACAATAACAACAACAAAACAGCAGCAGCAGCAGCAACAACAACAACAACAACAACAACAACAACAGCAGCAGCAGCAGCAGCAACAACGATACAATACTAAGCGTTGAAATAACATCGTGAACTACCGAGTTTGTCGCTTGTCTTTTTTTCTTTTTCCTGTTGGTCACCTCGAATTATTATCATTATTATAGCTTGATGTCCTGTTCAGATATAATAACTATTATATTACTTTACAATACCTATCTTCACCGCAATTGCGACCGAACTATTATCACAAATATACAATATCCTTTGTTGCATTTACAATTGTTAGTCTTTCACTCAGTTGCAAAGTTGTAAGCATCTGGACTTTGAAGTTCGAATCAAAAATGGAATCTAAACAGGCACAGGTATGGGTTTGTGGTAAAAAGTTTGCTTCCCAGCCACATGGTTCCGGGTTACAGTCCTACTGCGTGGCTCCTTGGGCAAGTGTCTTCTACTGTAGCCTCGGGCCGACCAAAGCCTTGTGTGTGAATTTGGCAGACGGAAACTGAAAGAAGCCCGTCGTGTGTGTGTGTGTGTAACCTTGATGACTCGGATATTCAGTCAACCATTTGCGAATTTGCATAACTGGGTACAAATCCGTGTTTAATTTAGTGAGTACGTATTTGCCCTCCTCATATATTGTTTGTCCAAGACAGTGCTATCACCGACCTGACCTTGGTGCTTTCACTCTGTAAGGACCTGGTTCTCTTGAATACTGGATTTTTAAAAAATATTTATACAACAGGCGTAGGCGTGGTTGTGTAGTATGAAGCTTGCTTCCCAACTACATGGTCCCGAGTTCATTCCCAATGCGTGGCAGTTTGGGCAAGTGTCTTTTACTATAGCCTCGGGCCGACCAAAGCTTTATCAGTGAATTTGGTAGAGGGAAACTGAAAGAAGCTTGAGGCTATACTAGAAGGCACTTTCCCCAGACAGATGCCACACAGTGGGGCTAAACCAGGAACCTTGTGGTTGGGAAGCAAGATTCTTACAACGCAGCCACGCCTGCACCTAACAGAAACAAGGGCAAGGGTATAGAAGAATCGGTAGAGCTCAAATCTCGTCGAAGTCAACTTTGCCTTTCATCTTTTCGTGGTCGATAAAAACAAAGTACCAGACAAGTACTGGAGTCTATGATATTGACTAATCCCTACCTCGTCTCAAAAGTATCAAAAACAATACCGTGCGGCATTTCTTTTGTCTCTTGAGGTTCCCAGTTCAAGTCCTGCAGAGTTCAACCCTAAATCTTAACCCCTAACCTTTAACCATAACCATAACTCTAAAGCGTATACCTAAACCCTAACTGCTAACCCCTAACTGTAAATCTAACCCTAAAACCTAACTCTTAATCGTAACTCAAAACCGAAGCACTAACTCTTAACCCTAAAATCCTAGCCCTAACCCTAAATTCTAGCAATAAGCGCTAGCCTTTGATCGGAACCTTAACCGTAAGCTGTAATTTCTAACCCCAAACCTAACTTTTTTAATATTGCATATTTATGCAAAAGTATAGGAATCGGTTAACTTTTTTTCAATTTTGAAAAACTTTCTCTTTCGGAGTCGAAACTCGGAACGTAAAGGGGAGGAGGAAATGCTGCGAAACATTTCTTCCTTTTCTTCTTTCTTCAACTTTCGACGCTCTGACAATTCTGCCAGTTCACTGCAAATGGCACAAGGCCAGATATTTTAAGACTTTAGCCGGGGAAGAGATTAAGTCGCTTACATCGACCCCAGTGCTCAACTGGTATTTATTTTATCGATCCTGAAAAGATGGAAGGTAAAGTCGACCTCGGCGGAATTTGAATTCAGAACGTAAAGACGGACGAAATGTCGCTAAGCATTTCGCCCGGCCTGCTAACGTTTCTTATTTCTAATTTCTTTATTGCCCACAAGGGGCTAAACATAGAGGGGACAAACAATAACAGACAAAGGGATTAAGTCGATTACATCGACCCCAGTGCGTAACTGGTACTTAATTTATCGACCCCGAAAGGATGAAAGGCAAAGTCGACCTCGGCGGAATTTGAACTCAGAACGTAACGGCAGACGAAATACCACTAAGCATTTCGCCCGGCGTGCTAACGATTCTGCCTGCTCGCCGCCTTTAATAATAATAATAATAATAATAATAATAATAATAATAATAATAATAATAATAATAATAATAATAATAATAATAATAATAATAATAATAATAATAATAATAATAATAATAATAATAATAATAATAATAATAATAATAATAATAATAATAATAATAATAATAATAATAATAATAATAATAATAATAATAATGATGATGAGGATGATGATGATAATGATTATTATTATTATTATTATTATTATTATTATTATTATTATTATTATTATTATTATTTTAAAAGAGGCCGAGAGTACTATACTGGTAGCGCAAAACCAAGCTTTGGCCACGAACTGGAGGGTCAACCTGAGGAATGAGCAAGTGTCTCCGCTGTGCCGCATCTGAAATAGAGTGGATGAACTCATTGCCCATATCACGAACGAATGCCCCAGACTTGCCTAAAACCACTGCGAGTTGTGGCGACACGATCAGGTAGCGAAAGTGTTATACTGGAAACTGTGGTAAAAGTGGGGGTTAGAGAGAGGCAAGACGTAGTATGAGTACAAACCGCAAAGAGTGGCGGAGTCGAAGACTAGCAAAGTCCTCTGGGATTTTCCAATCCAAACAGATCAGGTGCTAGAGCATAACAGACCGGACCTAGCGGTGGTGGTCAAGGTGCACCACATATGCTATATAGTTGATGTTGCATGCCCCTTTGACCCACGAATAGTCCAAGAAGGAAGACGAAAAGGTGGATAAATATAACCCACTTAAGTACGAAATAGCCTGGCTATGGAAAATGAAGAAGGTGAAGATAGTGCCAATTATTGTTGGGTCCTTGGGGACAGTATCAGAAGGCATCAAGGGGAATATAAAGGAAATTGGAAAAGAGTGTCCAGTAGGACTGTTACGAAAGGTTTTGCCTCTTTGGCATAACCAGAATAACCAGGAAAGTAATAGAGGCTGAAAAGAATGGGTAGCATGGTACCATAGGCTGGAGGTAGCGAACTCGCTATGCATGTAAGACTCCAGGAGTTCCAACAAAACCTGTAATAAAGAGAAAACAATAATAATGATCCTTTCTACTAAAGGCACAAGGCCTGAAATTTTGTGGGGAGGGGACTGGTTGATTTCGTCGATCTCAGTGTTTCACTGGTACTTAATTTACCGACCTCGAAAGGATGAAAGGTGAAGTCAACCTTGGCGGCATTCGAACTCAGAACATAATGACGGACGAAATGTCGCTAAGCATTTTACCCGGCCCGCTAACGATTCTGCCAACTCGCCACTTTTCATAATGATTCCAAATTTTGGCACAAGGGCAGCAATTTCAGAGGTCGGAGTAAATCAATTACATCGACCCCATCGACCTGATACTTATTTTATCGACCTTGAAAGGATGAAACCAAAGTTCATTTGAGCGGGAAGTAATGCCGCTAATCATTTTGTCCAACGCTCTAACGATTCCGTCGGGTCACCTTCTGAATATAAATTAAAACATCTGCAACATATTTCTCCACATAAATCTTTACCTGCAGCTGTTCAACAGAATTTAATAAGAATCTGCTTCGATTATCGTAGTATTATGTGCAGCGTATGTCATATAGAAATGATTTTTTTTAGTTTTAATTCTTCGCTTGATACTCTAGATATAGTGACGATGTTATATTTATTGGGTGATCCCAAAAATAATGCAGTTTTTAAATACTTCTTTTATTTTCCAAAATTAAGGTAAACAAAGTTCTTTTTAAATCTAAAATATACTCTCCTTCAGTTTCTTTTTTCTTTATTGCCCACAAGGGGCTAGACATAGAGGGGACAAACAAGGACAGACAAAGGGATGGATTAAGTCGAATACATGGACCCCAGTACGTAACTGGTACTTTATTTATTGACCCCGAAAGGATGAAAGGCAAAGTCGACCGCGGCGGAATTTGAAATCAGAACGTAACGGCAGACGAAATACCGCTAAGCATTTCGCCCGGCGTGCTGAAGTTTCTGCCAGCTCGCCTTCATTTTCTACAATGCTTTTCCATCGATCTGGTAGACTTGCAAGGCCCCTCTCCCAAAATTCACTTGTCCGTGACGAAAAATGCTCCTGCAATACTGTTCTGACCTCGTTTAAAGAATTCATATTTTTTCTGTCCAAATGATTTTGAAGACTGCAGAATAAATGATAATCAGATGGGACAATGCATTGGAATGTCATCCTCGCTGTATGTGGCCGAGCATTATCCTGATGGAAGAACAGCTTTCGTCTTCAAACCAAAGATGGTCGTTTTTCTTTTAGTGCTGACTTAAGCCGTTCCTTTGGCTCGCTGAAGATCTTCTTTGTTATCATTTGGTTCGGGTTTAAACATTCAGAGTGGACTAAACCTTTCAAATCCCACCAAACGGATAACAACACCTTATTACATGGGTGAAGACCTTCTTTAGCCGAGGGTGCCGGTGTCGGTGTGTTTATGTCCGCGTAGCCTAGCATTTCGGCAAAAGAACCCGATAGAATAAGTACTAGGCTTACAAAGAATGAGTCCTGGGGTCGATTTGCTCGACTAAAGGCGGTGCTCCAGCATGGCCGCAGTCAAATGAACGAAACAAATAAAAGAGTAAAAGAATGCGCTACTGAAATTGGATGGCATCAGATAATACATCCATGAATCTTTTATGCCACCAGATACGTTATTATCAGCAAATATGGCTGACATCCAATAGTTATGATTTATCTGCTGGTTTTTACTTGTTTCAGTCATTTAAATTTAGCAGTGTAGTTGAGAATCTTGCCTTGCTATCACGTGGATGCGGGTTCAATTCCGCTGTGTTGCACCTTGGACAAATGTCTCCTGCTATAGTTTCACACTGACCAATGCCTCCTTGTGAGCGGAGTTGGTAGACGGAAGCTGTGTGGAAGCCTGTCATGTGTGTATGTATGTACGTACGTTCGTACGTATGTATGTATGTGTGTACGTATGCATGCATGTATGTACGTACGTACGTACATATGTATGTATGTATCTATGTATGTACGTTCGTACGTATGAAGATATGTATGTATGTATGTATGTACGTACGTACGTACGTTCGTATGTATGTATGTACGTATGCATGCATGTAAGTAAGACCTACGTACGTACGTATGTATGTATGTATGCATGAATGTATGCATGTATGTATGTACGTACGTATGTATGTCTGTATTTGTGAGTGTGCCCCGTCATCGCTTGGCAAATGGTGTTGGTTTGTTTATGCCTCCGTGAAAGTGATCGATAGATAAAAATAAGTATTGGGCTCGATATCTCCCCCCCCCCCCCACTAGGCAGTGCCCCCGCATAGCAGCAACTCAATGACTGAAACAAGAAAAGTTATTTGGGAAAAAATTCCTTTGGGTTTCTGAAGTTGAAAAAGTTGGGTCAAAAGATGAATTTGGCCAACTTAGGGTCGAACTCAGAACATCCTCTCTTATAGGTCATGTCTTGAATAACATAACTTATTCAACTGTATCTAGAAGAGCTGAATGTTACGGCAACTCAGCAAGTCACATGCTTGGGTGTGTCGCGTGATGTATATGGGATTTCACAAAATACAAAGAAGAAAACAGGAAGAAAAAAATTCCGAAAATTCTTTCAATGGAGTCAAACAGGATTTTGAAATGCTTTGTAGATCAGCGTAGGAGTACAAGGTGGATGGTAGTGGTGGTGGTGGTGGTGGTGGTGGCGGCAATAACGGAGAAACCGGTGGCGGTGACGACGACAGACAGTGGCCATCCTGGTCGAACCTGAGAAAATTCGTCCAGATTTCAACAAGATAGCATGAATTTATTGTTTTCAGCATCTTCGAGAGTTGTTCAACGAATCGATCGGTCGAAGTTCGCGGCGACAACATCAAAGGCAATCAATCAGTACCTTTTAGTGATTAGGTTAAAGAATTGCAAGAAGCTGTTCTTTTGATCGTGAAACACGAGGTCAAAGGGTTTATCAATCATGATTGATTAAATTCAAAGGGTTATTAGTTGTGACGCTCCTACGCTGACGGGTTTGGGACCATTTTGGTACAGCCGTTTTGGCATCGCTGTTTTGGCATCGCCGTTTTGGCACCGCTTATTTGACGTCACTGATACGACGCTGACTTACTTGACATAGGAGCTTTTAATATTTCTCTAGTTCTCTCCCTTCCCCCTCTCTCTGTTTATATGTGTGGACGAGAAAACGGAAAGTGTTTATGGTAATCATCTTCAATTAACAGATTGTAATTTCTCTCCCTCCCTCATTTCCTCTCTCTCCTTATGTGTGTGTGTGTGTTGTGTATTTCTGCGTGTGCGTGCATGTGTGAATGATTGTTTGCCTCCAGTGCCAAATCGTCTGCGCCCAAAAAGCTGCGCCTAATTGGCCCGTTCCACTCGCTAACAAGATACAACTTTATCCGCGAGGGCTTTTCTTATTTCCTGCATTTTATTGTTTCTTAAGGGTGCAGACGGTGTGATCATTTGTTATGGCTTCAAGGAACAAGAATTTCTTAGGACAGTGTATATCTGCAGAAATGATGGACATGTATCAGGCGTTGGTTACATATACTAAAGAAGACGGCATAAATAGATGATCTGACCTCCCAACATGCAATTTTTTCGTGTGTCTTTGATAGTTTGGCTTCTTTTCAATATTTAATCATTAATAACAATTATTGTTCTAAGCGGATTCGTCTCTGATGCTTAATTTCGCGTCCGTAATGTGGTCGCATTAGATGCCGAGCAATTTTTGGATGCATTTATAAATAAAATAAAAAAAGGCGCGTTTTATACGCCACTAAATACGGTATCTGCAGAAATTATTACAATTACTGTTTTCCATCCATGTGAAATTTGTTTAAAATTTTGTTTGTTGAAGACACCAAAATTCAGTTTGGTCAAGGCGCGAGCAAACCTATAAGCGCTTGTGTTAAAATATCATGAAAGTATACGGTTGTAATAATTTAATGTAAATGATGCTGTTTATAATAACAATAGAAAACTCGAATCTCTCTGCGTTGTCATTCTTACCACCAAGTACAACTGATATAAACACCCTTGTAAACTAATGCCTCTAGAGTTTGCCAGCAGATGTCACTGGCTTTAATTTTAGTACATTAAAGTTTGATTTAAGTTAACTTTTACCTTGCGTTACTCACTCTTCCATTTAATGTATGAAAATTGTCATCCTTGTCAGGGAACATATATACTACGATACATTATTTACATTATTTACATTTGACGGATATTTGTCCTCATCTTGTTTGTTGTTAACACAACGTTTCGTCTGATATACCCTCCGGCCTTCATTAGGTGTCTTGGGGAAATTTCGAACCTGGGTTCTCATTCCTAAGGAATTTTTTGGATGTTATTATCATCATCATCATCATCATTATTATTATTATTATTATTATTATTATTATTATTATTATTATTATCATTATTATTATTATTGCGTAGGGGTTAAGAGCGCGGGCTACTAACCCCAAGATTTCGAGTTCGATTCCAGGCAGTGACCTGAATAATAATAATAATAATAATAATAATAATAATAACAACAACATCGAAAACAAAACCTTAGGAATGAGAACCCAGGTTCGAAATTTCCCCAAGACACCTGATGAAGGCTGGAGGGTATATCAGATGAAACGTTGTGTTAACAACAAACAAGATGAGGACAAATATCTGTCAAATGTAAATAATGAACATAATTCCTCATCTCTTAAATAGAGAACTATACATACTACGATGTGGAAAACTGGATATAATGCCCACAGTTCCAAAGACCTCTAAGCACCGGTTACTTGTCTTTGCCTCTAGTGCGTTTGTCTTTTAGAAGAACTAGCAGCTTTTATATGAAGCTGTTGAATTTACCATTTACCCAGAAAATTTCTAAATTATTTCTCAGCGTACGACCTATAATGAAGCTTTGACTTCTTAAAAAAACAACAACCACTTTAATTCAGCCAACCAATAAAATCATGACACTTCATAAAACTTCACTGACAAATAAACGACCGAAGAGTCTGCTGATGAATATGTAAGACATCTTTAGAAACTCAGAGTCGGCTGTAACTCCAGTAGTGTCATGACTGACTCATATAAAGGCGGAAATATCAGTGATTCATTCAGAACTGGAATCTCTCGTGGACGAACAGGAATTAGTCTGCTAGAAAACAAACAAAAAATTGGCTGTATTCAGTTGTAGATCGGGTTTATAGTTTGAAAATAGCCATGGAAGATTCTCATCTTCTGGTGTAGAAAATTGTACGTTAGCAATGGAGTAGCTAGAGTGTACCGCGCATGTGGCGGCCATTGACTTTGCAGCACCCATCCCTTCGCTCCTACTCAGGCTTAAACAGCAGACATAAAAAGTGCCACTCGTGGTGAACCACCCCCTCCCCATTTCCAAGCTACTCCCCTACTGAAATGGTTTGAGAAAAACCTCTAAAAGGTCTCCAGCTCATCTGCAGTTGCATTTTTTGTGGTCAGAGTTGTTATTTCTCAAGAAATTCCCTTAATGTCCAGTCCAGTCATTCTATGTGTTAGAAAAGTGGAACCTCTCACGGGTCCATATATTCTTGAAAAGACCAGCGATCACTTTTATTCACTGTACGATATTTACTCGTGTTTCTTCTAACTTTGAAGATTTCATCATTAAAATTTCTTTAACATTGCTCGCCGACACAGGCGAGTTCCTGCAACTTCGTCATTGAATCAATCGTGCCTAACCCAAAGATGATATGATATTAATGGTTTCAGTTGATCTGAGAGTGCCCTTTAAGAAATATTGTCTACTAGAATCAGTGGTAAAAGACTGCCCGTATGAATTTCTATTCAATTTCTGTCTAATCTCATCAATATTTAACTAGCGCTACTCGTAGAACCTCCCGGCCCATTTTGTGGTACAGTGTCAGCCATTAACATTTCCTGATTCAGTAATAATATGCAGTCATTTCTTCCATAATCCTTTGAATAATTTCTCAGAATTCTTGTCTATTTTCTTCAGTCAGGTTTTCTCGTCTGCCCGGTTTCCTCATTCTGATTTGTACAAAATAGTTTTGCCTATCATCATCATTCATATTTTGTCTTCTTTTTTGATTAACCATTCTCATTCTTTCCTTATTAACCACAATTTCGTTGTCCATCATACAATTCTCTCTCTCTCTCTTTTCCTCTCTCCCTCTTGCTCGCACGCACACCCCTCACACACACACACACACACTTTTACCACCAAGGTGTACACAACATAATTATTTAATGGATCATAAACTACACAGAAGATAAAAAAATATTGTAGTATTTCTTCCGGTTCTTTATGCGCTAAGTTCAAATCCCGCCGAGGTGGACTTTACCTTTCGTCCTTGCGCAGTCGATAAAATAAAGTACCAGTGGAGTACGGTCGATGTAATCGACTTCCTCCTCTCCTTGAAGCCGTAAACTGGAGCAACGTGAAACGAAGTGTTTTGCTCAAGGACACAACACGCCGCCGCCTCCTTGCGACCGCGAGACAAATACTTTTAAGTACGAAGCCACGCGCCTTCACTACCCGACTCTTCGCAAAACATGAATAACACGCAACTAGAACCTTCGAGGTTTTAGAGCAGAAAATCATACATTAGCAATGGAGTAGCTAGAGTGTACCGCGCCTGTGGCGGCCATTGATTTGCAGTACCCATCCGTTCGCTCCAACACAGGCTTAAACAGCAGACATAAAGAGTGCCACTTGTGGGTGAGCCACTCCGTCCCCATTTCCAAGCTACTCCCCCACTGAAATGGTTTGAGAAAACCCTCTAAAAGGTCTCCAGTTCATCTGCAGTTGCATTTTGGGGGCTCAGAGTTGTTATTTCCACAAGAAAGTCCCTTAATGTCCAGCCCAGCTTGTTAGAACTCATCATGATGGAGGGTCTCTCCTGGTAAACACACATCACTGGCTTCAAATATCGACAGAAGGCCAGCAGGTTCGGGGGAAATAAGTAGTACTTGTTTCATCGACCTCGGAAGAAAGAAAGGCAAAGTCGACGTTGGCAGAATTTGAACTAAGCATTTTGCCCATCATGCTAACCATCCTGCCAGCTCGCTGCCTTGTTAACAGAACCAAGACTGCCTCTCAAAGGCCTGGATTTCTTCTTCAGTGCCAGGAAGTACCTCAACCTTCCAGAACCACCAAATCTCTACAAAACTCTAAAATGTGAGGTTCACAATGGAGTAGTGCCACCACTTCCGGTATAGAATTGTTATTATATCTTACCATATCCTACACCACATCCCCACCCACCAACCACCAATACCTTCCAAAATTAAGATCACTGATATATTGTCACTTCCTTGGACCTTTTCCATCATTATCATTATCTTTTTATCTTTTACTTGCTTTAGTCATTGGACTGCGACCATGCTGGAGCAACGCCTAGAAGAATTTTTAGTTGAACGAATCGACCCCACCACTCAGTTTTATTTCAAGCCTGGTACTTATTTTATTGGACACTTTTTCCGAACCGCTAAGTTACGGAGACGTAAACACATCAACACCGGTTGTCAAGCTGTGGTGGTACACACACACACACACACACACACACACACACACACACACACGCAGAGTTTCCCTCTACCAAATCCATTCACAAAGCTTTGGTCAACCCGAGGCTATAGTAGAAGACACTTGCCCAAGGTGCAATGCAGTAGGACTGAACCCAGAACCATGTGGTTGGGAAGCAACCAGAATGCCACGCCTGGGCATTCTGGTTAAGTCTTTGCTCTAGGAATAACTCCCTCACTTCCTGCACATGTCTCAGAAACCCTAAAAGGGGTCAGAAGAGTTACCCTTCTTTCTCTTAACTTTCTGAGTTCAAATTCCGCCGAGGTCAACTTTACCTTTCATCCTTTCGGGGTCGATAAATTTAGAACCAGTTGCATACTGAGGTCGACCTAATCGACTGGCCCCCTTCCCCAAAATTTCGGGCCTTGTGCCTAGAGTAGAAAAGAATTCAAGGATCATTTGTATTAATTTTCTTTAAAATATTCTTATCTCCTTCAGCCATTTTCTGTGATATATTTCAGAATAAACGTTGAACGAAGAAAAGAGACAGCACGGTATTATGTTCGGTTGATTCGGCTGGAAATAAAAACGAAACAAAATAGAATGAAAATAAAAATAGAATAAAGAAAATGGTCTGGTAAAATGTTTGATTTAATCTAAAAATTGATTCAGTATAGAATTTAATTAGCTATTAATTCATTCACAGTACGCCATCAAATATATTTTTCAACACATTTATTTTGTAATTCGTTAGTTAATAATTGCTGTGAGGTTGTACTGAATAAACTTCAACAGAGCGAAATACGTCTGGAGTCATACAGACAATGCATAAGACACCAAAGCTCTAAATTTCACACACAGGATCTTGGTCGACCCGAGGTTAAAGTAGAAGAGGCAAGTTGACAGAAACGTTAGCACGCCGGACGAAATGCTTAGCGGTATTTCGTCTGGTGTTACGTTCTGAGTTCAAATTCCACCGAGGTCGACTTTGCCTTTCATCCTTTCGGGGTCGATAAATTAAGTACCAGTTACGCACTAGGGTCTATGTAATCGACTTAATGCGTTTGTCTGTCCTTGTTTGTCCCCTCTATGTTTAGCCCCTTGTAAGCAATAAAGAAATAAGAAACGTTAGCAGGCCGGGCGAAATGCTTAGCGGTATTTCGTCTGGTGTTACGTTCTGAGTTCAAATTCCACCGAAGTCAACTTTGCCTTTCATCTATTCGGGGTCGATGAATTAAGTACCAGTTGCGTATTGGGGTCGATCTAATCGACTGGTCCCCTCCCCCAAAATTTCGGGCCTTGTGCCTAAAGTAGAAAAGAATTTCTCAATCGTAAGCCAGACCTGCACTCCCATCCATTCATTCATAGTTAAATCTTCTTTGCTCTGTTTACGTCAGTACTCCGCAACCGATATTCCGCGGCGCACTGGTGTGCCACGAGACGATGCTAGGTGTGCCGCAGTGTAACCTGAATATAATTTTTTTCCCAATACTTTTAGTTATAATTTTAGTTCAGATATGCCACCGAATTTTGAAAAGACTATAAGTGTACCACAATTGAAAAAAGGTTGCGGAGCTCTGGTTTACGTTACTAATTCTTTCCAGTGTAGACACGTGGATTAGTGGTTAAGGTGTTCGGCTCGCGATTGTGAGTTCGATTCCCGGCGGTGCGTTGTGTTCCCGAACAAGACACTTTATTTTAGGTTGTTCCAGTTTACTCAGCGGGCAAAAATGAGTTGCACGTGTATTTCAAAGGGCCAGCTCCGAGAACTACGTTAAGTGGAATGCCTGTGGAATGTTCAGTCACACGAACTTTAATTTTACGAGCAGGTTGTTCCGTTGATCCGATGTCGGTCAGCCATGTGATTAAATAAGGCGTTCTAATTATTTTTTACTTAAAATTTGTTCTCAAGAATTCTAAACTGTCTTTGTATTATTATTTAATATATTATAAAGTGAAAACTTGTACTTGTTCCACTCGATCTCTATTCAATGCACGCCCATTTATTCACCTATTCCGGGTTAAGAAACAACTATGGAAACTTATATAAAATATTGGTGTGGCCATTATGAATGCAACACGCAGCCCACCAATGCGGTTATTAACTATTTCATAACTCTTAAATCCATTCTAAAACAGCAAACATAAACATGACTGTCACATTGTTCCTTTTTATCTGTTGTGACGTATAAACTTCCAAAGCTGTGTAACAAAATGGCCGTGAAGGGCCTTTCCTTGGTATCGTTTTATCATGACATCCCTCCCATTTTTAGTTTTAGTTTTACACAATGTCTGTTGTTTCTTCTTTCTCCTAAAAACTGTTACTTCAGCCCCTGTTTTGTATTTTCGGCTTTGTGACGATAGCTTCTTTCTTCGTATTTCATGGCTAATCCTATTAATTTTTCCATTATTTTTCCAAGAGATTTTTATAGTACAACAGTTGATATTTTAATGTAAGTTGCCTTATTCGTAACGCTCCCACTTCTGTGCATTCGTGGTAAATGTAATTTTTCTTTATTAGATTGTAGGTCATATGTCTTAAATGTTATCATTCTATTTACGTTTTTTTTCTATCTCGTTTTGCCAGGTCATTAACATCCATTTGAGAATATTATAACTTCAAATTATTACTGAGATAATTCGAGTGTTAGTGTCTATTACCTATTTTTTGCATTTAGCTCTGTTTCAGGTATTAATGTAATGCAGAGGTTCTCAAAATTTTTGGGCCACCACCACCCTCATGGCCGCATAATATCCTCAAGCCCCCATCCCTATTTCTATGTATAAATAAATATTTTATATTTTACTAATGTGTGTGTATGTGTTTCCCCGCCCCCACCATCGCTTGACAACCGATGCTGGTGTCCCCACAACTTAGCGGTTCGGCAAGAAGACCGATAGAATAAGTAGTAGGCTTACAAAGAATAAGCTCTGGGGTCGATTTGCTCGACTAAAAGCGGTAAAAGAATAAAAGAATATATATATTCTTTTATTCTTTTGATTGTTTCAGTCATTTGACTGTGGCCATGCTGGAGCACCGCTTTTAGTCGAGCAAATCGACCCAAGAGCTTATTCTTTGTAAGCCTAGTACTTATTCTATCGGTCTCTTTTACCGAACCGCTAAGTTACATGGACGTAAACACACCAGCATCGGTTGTCAAGCGATGTTGGGGGGACAAACACAGACACAGACACACACAAACACACACACACACATACACGCACGCACGCACACACACAAACACACACACACATACGACGGGCTTCTTTCAGTTTCCGTCTACCAAATCCACTCACAAAAAAAAATATATATGAGGGGGGAGGGGTACCAAAATCTTTTCTGTGCTTAGGGCCTGTGTGGGTCTTAATCCGGTCCTCGGCATGTCCCATATAATAATATATTTCATTATACTAGGAAGTGATTAAATACAATATACGTTGTAGTATCGGTGGTAGATGAATAGAGTGTGTGCTGAGTGAGCTGTGTATTGGATGGTGATTGTATGGACCAGGGGTCAGCCAACTTCTAATAGCCATTGGCCCTCTTCATGAAATCGTTGAGAACTTATAGACTCCCATCTTATAAATTTCCAAACCTCGAATACTGCTGCCCCCTGTGATCCGCCCATACAAAACAAAACATCTCGAAAATTGAATCACCCCTGAGGGCATTCACTAAACGAATTAAGGGCATGACTGATCTCAATTACTGGGACCGCCTTCAAGCACTGAAACTCTATCCTCTCCAGGGCTGCTGCAAACGATACATCATTTGCATGATGTGAAGACTATACCACCAGCATTGCATAAACGACCTCAACATTAGCGTCAAAATTCATCCAAGGCTAGGACCACGGGCCATACATCCCCTACCCAATTCAAGATCACAACACATAAATACACTGCAACACAGTTTCTTTTCCTCATCAGGCCCTGCCCTGTTTAACATTGTCCCAAAACAGATCAAAGAGGGATACACCTTTAAATGGAATCTGGACAAATTTCTTCAAGGAATACCAGATAAGCTACCCACACGTGGATGCAACTCACTCAACAAGAACTTCCTACTTGAATGGACCATGACACCACAAAACTTGACTTGAAAAGGACTTAGATAATCCTATCAGGTGGTGCTATTAAGTTCGATATGGCCTGGACCAATTTTTGGTCGAAACATATCTAAGTTTTATATCTTTTATCTTTCACGTTTTACTGCTTCGGTCATTAGACTGCAGCCATGCCGAAAATATTCTTTTCTACACTAAGCGCAAGTCCCGAAATTTTTGGGGAGAGGGCCAGTCGATTGCATCGACCCCAGTACGCAACTGATACTTAATTTATCGACCCCGAAAGGATGAAAGGCAAAGTCGACCCCGGCGGAATTTGAACTCAGAACGTAAAAACAGACGAAATACCGCTAAGCATTTCGCCCGGCGTGCTAACGTTTCTGCCAGCTCGCCGCCGCCTTGCCGTGCCGAAAATATTTCTTGGTTTAAAAGTTCCTTCATTCCTTTGTCTTTTTAAATATTTAAAGAAATTCAATGAAAATATTTAACGAAATACTCTTTTACTTTTTATTCTTTGTAAGCCTAGTCTGTTTTGTCGAAACGCTAAGTTACGGGGACGTAAACACACCAACACCGGTGTCAAGTGATGGTGTGGGGACAAACACAGGCACACAAACGCATACATACATTTATATATTTCTTTATTGCAGGCGGCTAAAAACAGAGAGGACAAACAAGGAGAGACAAAGGTATTAAGTCGATTACATCGACCCCAGTGCGTTATTTAATCGACCCCGAAAGGATGAAAGGCAAAGTCGCCCTCGGCGGAATATGAACTCAGAACCGAACGGCAGACGAAATGCCGCTAAACATTTCGCCCGGCGTGCTAATGATTCTGCCAGCTCACCACCAAACTGAATGAAGCCCCCTTATATATATATATATATATATATATATATATATATATATATATATATATATATATATATATATATATATATATATATATATATATATATATATATATATATATATATATATATATATATATATATATATATATATATATATATATATATATATATATATATATATATATATATATATATATATATATATATATATATATATATATATATATATATATATATATATATATATATATATATATATATATATATATATATATATATATATATATATATATATATATATATATATATATATATATATATATATATATATATATATATATATATATATATATATATATATATATATATATATATATATATATATATATATATATATATATATATATATATATATATATATATATATATATATATATATATATATATATATATTTATATATATATATATATATATTTATATATATATATATATATATATATATATATATAACGGGATTCTTCTAGTTTCCGTCTACCAAATCCATTCCCGAGGCTTTGGTCGCCCCGATGTTATTTATAATAGAAGACACTTGGTCAAGTTGCCACGCAGTGGGACTGAACCCGGAACCATGTTGTTGTTAAGAGAGCTACTTACCACATAGCCAGTCCTGTGCCCTATGATAAGGAACATTAAAAATCCAGTGACATTATATTGATATAATCCAAATATTTAATATGAAATATGTGTTTGGTGAATAATAATTATATCCGCGATATTTAGATGGAAAGAAGTAAGTTTTAGCCTCAAATTACCGCGGTTTTCGATTTCAGTTCGCTGATAATTCAGCACCATTAATGCCCAACCCCAATACTGACCCCTTTGCTGATTCCTGGAATTGAGTGTGTGTTGTGTGAGTTGTATTGTAGTGTTAGTTGTTGATTGTTTAGACCAGTGTTTCCCAACAGGGATTTCCAACCCTTTTATTTAAATGAGTATTTCCACGGACTCCTTTTATATGCTTATCCTTATATATATATATATATATATATATATATATATATATATATATATATATATATATATATATATATATATATATATATATATATATATATATATATATATATATATATATATATATATATATATATATATATATATATATATATATATATATATATATATATATATATATATATATATATATATATATATATATATATATATATATATATATATATATATATATATATATATATATATATATATATATATATATATATATATATATATATATATATATATATATATATATATATATATATATATATATATATATATATATATATATATATATATATATATATATATATATATACTATATATATATATATATATATATATATATATTTCTACTATAGTCTTGGGCCAACCAAAGCCTTGTGAGTGGATTTGGTAGACGGAAACTGAAAAGAAGCCCGTCGTATATATGTATATATATATATATGTATGTGTGTGTGTGTTTGTGTTTGTCCCCTTAGCATTGCTTGACAACCCATGCTGGTGTGTTTACGTCCCCGTAATTTAGCGGTTCGGCAAAAGAGACCGATAGAATAAGTACTAGGCTTCCAAACAATAAGTCCTGGGGGTCGATTTGCTCGACTAAAGGTGGTGCTCCAGCATGGCCACAGTCAAAAGACTGAAACTAGAAAAAGAGTAAAAGAGTAAGAGTATATATATATATATATATATATATATATATGAAATTTTGAATTTAGTTCACGGACACCTAGTACTACCTTTGTGGACCACCAGGGGTCCAGGGACCCCAGGTTGGCGAACCACTGGTGTAGACTATGAACTAGTGAATAGGAAAGGCCTGTAAATAGAAAAAAGATGATCAGCGAGTTTTAAGACGACCAACTCGTTCAGATCCTGAAATAGCTCACTGCTGAGACTGAATTTATCAGAAGAAGAACAGGTGAAAGAGGTTAGAAACTATCAGACGGAGGACAGGCAATATGGCCGATATAGGCCTGGGCTAACTCTTGGTCTAAGTTAAATTTCCTCGCCTTTAAATAACCGTCGACCTAGAAGTGTTTAGAGTGGAAAAATTGCACATTTCTTCCGGAAGTTGCCGCCTCGGTTAAATATATGTCAGCCATTGCTGGTTGGTCAAACTATATAAACGTTAATAACTTTTATGGCAACTTTTACCTTTTATGGAACAGCCTGCTCGTGAAATTAACGTGAAAGTGGCTGAGCACTCCACGGACATGCATACCTTTATGGAACTACCTGTTTACGGGGGGCAGGTAGGCCATTCCATCCTCATTTTCCATTATATCCTTAATTCATTCCAAGTGTGTTTTATGTTCCCCGTTGTCTCGTCTGCTTTTGTGTTGTGCCTTCTCTATTGAGGCTTTGTGCTGAATTAAAGAAAGAAGGACACGCGTACCCGTAACGTAGTTCTCTGGGATATTCTGTCTGACACAGAATGCGACAAGGCTGGCCCTTTGAATTACAAGTACAGCTCATTTTTTGCCAGCTGAGTGGACTGGAGCCACGTGAAATAAAATGTGTTGCTCAAGAACACAACTCACCGCCAGAATCGAACTCACGGCCTGACGACCGTCAGCCGTATATCCTAACCACTAAACTACATCATGATCCTACACTGGAAAAATTTGAGAACAATGGATCTAGTCTCTATCGGGTTCATGAAGTAGAAAAACCGTATGTCGACGTAAAGGGTTTTTAAACAAAAAGATACGGAAATGACTGCTGCTTTAAGAACAGCGATTGTGCATCAGAATCGATCGAAAAAAGAAATAGAAGATGATTGATTGAAAAAGAAAACAGATGGGACATGTAATAAATCAAAGGGAAAACTCGGAACAGGTTTATGAAAAAGATACGAAACAATTGGGAAGATAATAACCAGGAAATAAAAGAGAATCTCGATTAACAGAGATGAAATGGCAGATCAGGTGGTTCGATATCTAAAGTGGAGTATTATTTATGGTTAGTTTAGTCTGGGATTACAAGTGGAGGAAACTGGAATAAGCTGTTTATTAATGTCCGTGAAATGTGGAAGACTGAAGACAGTTTATCTTAAGACAGCAGATCGAAGTAAACTTTATTAGTTAATCCTTCAAGTGTGAAATTTTCTACGCAAAATTGTGAATACAAATATCCTTGAAAGTAGATGTTTGAAAATTGTTAAGTTTGTAGGTTATTGAAACATTGCGGTTTTAACAAAGAAATATTAGAAATAATAAAAATGGCGACGAGTTTGCAGAAAGGGTTAGGGTTAGGGTTAGGGTTAGGGTTAGGGTGAGGACTTTAACCCTTTAGCCTTCAGATTATTTTGTCAAATGTGATTCTTATTTTTTCATATTGCTTTGAGGTAATCATGCATTATCTGAAAGCATCAACATTTCGATGATGTTATTATTTATTTCCAGAATGACATTGTAGGGTAGGTGTGAGAGGCTGGATATGACCAGTTTGAACTTAAACCAGGTGGAATATTTTGTCCTGATTTGGCCCGTTTAAATGGTAAAGGGTTGAATTAACTCCGCAGAGGACTTAATTTCGTACCTTCGTGTTCGGAATTCAAAACTTATTAAGGCTGATTAAATAAGCATTGGCATTTTACTAGCCAATTCAATCGGGTAATAATCCTCTCTCTGATTTTTGTCTAATCGAATGAAACCAACATTAGAAATAACAATCTCCACTCAAGTAACAAAAGGCGTGTAGAAATCGATATAGTGAAACACTCGTTCGGAAGGAGGAAAATATCCGAAACGTTAAAACTTTTTATTCTCCATTGGAAATAGCTCTACTGAAATCTCCTACAACCGAAGTTGCTGTTATGAGAGTAAATATTTGTATTAGAGAAACTGTAACAAGTGAGATGTAAGAAATGAAGTCATTTTTGGATGTAATGGAACGAATTAACGAAATAAAATTTATACTTCATACAGATTTATTCAACGAATTGAAAGAAAATACGAAAGTTTGTATTGTGAAAAAAGGTGTCTTTACATGGAAAAATCGCTTGTCCAGTCCTTATGTAATCAGCTTCAAAGTGTGAGAAAGTAGAAAGGTAAAAAGGGAGCAAGACTTTCGAGAAAAAAGTTTGTCTATATGTGTGTTTGTGTGTGTTTGCATGAGTTTGTTTGTATGTATGTGTATTGTGTACGTGTGTGTGTGTGTGTGTGTGTGTTTCTTTGTGTATGTGCGTATGTGTGTGTGTGTTGTGTGTGCGTTTGCGTGTGTTGTGTGTGTGTGTTGTGTGTGTGTGTGTGTGTGTGTGTGTTTGCGTGTGTTTTGTGTGTGTGTTTGTGCGTGTGTGTCATTGCGTAGGGTGTGTGTGTGTGTGTTGTATGTGTGCTTGTGTCTGCGCACGGAAAATAATTCTCGGCAAAGTTGCTGAAGGTGACAGAAGTAAATTCAAAGTAACTGAAGAAGGAACGCTCTGCCGTTTACAGGTGTAAAAATAGAACCAGGTTACCGAAATTACTATTGAATGGACTCGTCTTGAGTCACCTCTGTTCAATCAAAGATGATGGCGAATTTAACTGGTTAAACAAATGGATTTTCACTACACAATCAGAGAACAAAGGAAACGAACGTGAAGACTGAGATTTCGATCTTTCGGTTACGAATCCGTTGAAATATGTCCTACAAAACAAAACAACCACAAATAACAGAAAAGTATAAAATTAAAGTTGAAATAACGACGTTTCTAATGGAAGTAAAAGAAGTGGCACCAATAAATTAACTGAAGGTGTACGAGACAATTATGAAGAATCACCATAAAGCCAAAACTGCTCCAAATACAATCGAGATAATCCCAAATGTGGAATAAAAAATACATGAAATTATGATGTAACATCTGACTGTGACAATGAAATTCAGCATAACTGGAAAATGGAACGATTAAAGTCTGAGAGGGAGAATTATAAAACGAATAGAGAAAAAAAACAACCCCAGCGTTGTTTGCGAATTGGGAAATAAAGTTGTGTGAAACATTACAAAAAGGTTTCATATTGAAAAAAACTGGAACCGATGAGATTGAAAGCAATCATTAAATGAGTACGTAGTAATTAAAATCGACGTCTGTTTATGAATGGAAGACTTGATATTAAATGGTAATGGATGGCTTTATATTCATGTTTTGTTCACGATGTGAGGCTGCTGGACAAGTGTTGGTGTAGAATGTAATATACTAATAATAATGTCTTGGATAAATGGGAATTGTGTGAGATAAACCGAAAATTTGTCGTTGATAAATCAGAATGAAAAATTAGTAGCAGACGATACTGACAAACCATGGAGGATATTTACGGTGTTTAAGATAATAAACTGGCAGTGTGTCGGTTACGAAGACAAAGGTTCCAATTGATCCGATCGGCGGAATAGCCTGTTCGTGAAATTAACGTGAAAGTGGCTGAGCATTCCACAGACTCGCATGCCCTTAACGTAGTTCTGAGGGAGATTCAGCGTGGCACACAATGTGACAAAGCTGCCCTTCTCCGAATTACTGGTACAACTCATTTTTGCCAGCTGAGTGAACTGGAGGAACGTAAAATAAAGGACACAATTCACCGCCAGGAATCGGACCCACGACCTTACGATCGCGAGGCGAATACTCCAACCACAAAGCCACGCGCCTTAAGATATTTGATAGCATAAAAATGTCTCTTGGTTAAAGTCATAGCGACCTACGTAGGTATTGAAGTGAAACCTTGCACAGGGAGAAAGGAATGAAGAAAACTCCGTCTCCGATAAATGTATTTAACTATGGTTGTCTCTATTGCTTGTCTCTTCATTCTCACTGGTTTTATTGTTACTCGCTATTTTATGCTTTATTTCAGTCGAAATCATTTTTTTCTCGAGTTACAGATGGACACCGAAGAAAGACAAGAAGACAACTATTAAAAAACACCTTTCTTTATAGGAAGCATACGGTTACTATTGTAAAGGGTGACACAGTAAACACTTTGATCAGAGGTGGGGGGAAACTCCCGCTCGCAGGCGCAATTGCGCCCGCGAGCCCGTTTTATTGCGCCCGTAGGCCGATATACACGTATGTACAAAATATAAATTTTTCAATTATAAAATTTATACAATATTCCTATTTTTTTTTTGTAGTTTAAGCTCAGAGCTGTGGCCATGCTGGAGCACCGCCGTTTTGCTACACTGTTATTACTGAGAGCCTCCTCTAATGTGTGGCACTTGGTGAAGAATGGAGTTTAATGTAGCTACCCTCATTTGCACCTCTTGCCATGAGGTAGGTTCATCTGGGACTCTCGACAGGAAGAGGTCCAGCTTTGATTTTAAAACGCCTACATCTACTTTGTGCAGGTTCCTCTGGCTCTTTGGGAGAATATTAAAAAGCTATGGGCCCTTGAAACCCAAACTGTTGCAGTAACTGGTCCTGATGGCATTGCTGGGATCTTTGGCACTCTGCAGTGTTGACACGTTCTGGCATTGGTGTAGCTTTCAATGCCAAAAGTTGGCACAATTCTTTCCAGAATCTTCCTGATGTATATTACTGCATACCTCTCCCGCCTTCACTCTAGGGAGTAGAGTCTTAGCTGTAGAGACATAGGTCGCGTTTCTACTACGACTTAAAACGGTTAGAATCGAACAGAAATCGTCCGGTAATTACCATTTGAATGGAAATTTTGCTTTCGCTATAAAACACATATTGTTAGGTTTGTACCACTCCCTTGAGACCCAACTACACTTTAACTGAAAAATATAGAATGCCTCATAAGTAATAGAAACGTCCTAAATTCAGTGGCGGCGTTATTGCAGATGTTACGCGTTAATTTGATGTGTTAAACTTATCTTTATTAATGTATATCGAATTATACAACTTCCGGTCAGCCATTGTTATGATCGGCCATTATTATGATTGACCGTTGACTGAACACTATTCAATTTTTTTTCTCCGTGTTTTTCTCCTTGTCTCCGTATTCTTTCTGTTGAAGAGCGTAGCTCGAAACGTCAAAGACTTTCCGTATTCCCGAGCGTCATGCTAATATATACTTTTGTTATTTACACCACCTGTCCTCGTCTGTTGTTATTATTTGTATATTCTCCCACATATATATACAGATATAAGTGTTTCAAACACGATATTCTTCACTACTTTAAAGACCATTTGAAACAAAGGCAGTGTGTCTATTTGGGAATTTGTTAACAGAAGAGTTAAAGTGATCTAAATTAAAACTTTCTATCAAAATCTATTATTTTATATTTCAAACAGCAGCTTAAATAAATGACGATGTTATTTCACAAAATTCTTCGTTGTTTTCAAAATGGTTTGAAACAAAGACAGATTATTTTAACAGAAATAGAGAAACGAAAGGGTTTTTAAAATGTTGGGCAGATTGTATGATTTTTTCGTCATTGAAAAGATAGAAAGACAACTCGCAAATAGATATTTCAGGATCTTTGTTTTCTAATTTAAAGTCAATTGAAAGAACAAATGGTTGCAATCAATGCCTGGAATATTACAGGGCTGGGATGTAATGATGTCTTGCTGAGTTTTGAACCATACTTCTCAGAATTTCGCAACGTCTCCACGAATATGGCTCGACCACTCAGCACTAGCAAACCTGTTGTGATTGATGCAGCAAACTACGAAGGAAGTGTGCCAGTTTTACCGCCAAATGACTTGATCAAAGGTTCTGGAACATTTGGCTTATAGTTATAAAAATCAGTGAATTTAACCTCAGATTAGAACTACTTAGCATTCCACATGAATCTATGTCTCCCTTTCACATGAATCTGTCTCCTATTCATGGGCCGTATTCGACAAAAGGCACCAATCTTGATTGTAATTCCAAACAGCGCACAATGAATATACACAGTAGATGTAAGTCTTTCTACTTATTTCGTCTTCAAGAACTATGAACCATTTAAGGCGGCGGGCAAAATGCTTTGCGACCTTCGTCCGTCTTGACGTTCTGAGTTCAAATTCCACCGAGGTCGACTTTGCCTGTCGTCCCTTCGGTGTCGATAATAAAAAGTACCAATTGAGCACGGGGGTCGATGTAATCGACTTACTCCTTCCCCTCGAAATTGCTGGCCTTGTGTCAAAATTTATAATCAACTATGAACTACTTTGATAATCTTATCTTGTATGTTGTAGTGCGAAAGATTCCTACCTATGATGTTTGTTGTTTTATGTACGATGTTCCATGAAATCATTTCTATGAACACATTTAAATATAACATAAAAATAAATGATGTGAGTTAATTAATCTATATGAAAACTGAAACAGATATTAGCGCGGCTGGTCATTCCTGTCTTCACACAGAGCTTACCAAGTATTGTGAAATGCAAACGAAGAATTTATGACTGAACACCACAGAAAGGATAGAATACTGAAATGTAAACAGAATATTGTTTGCAAATATGAAGAAGGTAGATTCAGCAGGGAGATCTTGAATAAAGAACAGACGATACTTGGGGAGCGATGGTAGGTCGGTTGCAGATCATTCAACTTTGTTGTAGAACAAGGAAAATCGATTCTTCTGCTAAATTGATGTCTTCACACTCAACTTCAGTCGTTGAAATAATCCTACATGGATTTAATGGTTTTGCCTCTCATCTTTACGCTATGATAACAGATTCGTTTAGACTGCGATAAGAGAGTTCAAATGAAGATCAATGTATTCAGATGATTCATCATTGGTGAACTCTCCTCTCGCAGTCGACAGGTGACGGTTCCGCAAATTCTTAGTAAACAACCAGCACGAATGATTTGTTTATAATGATCAAATGTTAGCTCACTCTCTCCATCAAATCGACATTACGTGCGCAGGCGCGCAGTGTCCCACGTGTCAGATGTCGAAATCATCGCAGAGCAGCATGACATGAGGTGTCTTGCTCCAGAATACAACGCACTGCTCGATCCGGGAACTGAAACCATTATCTTACGATCACGAGTGGAAAATACTAACTACAAGGCTAATCATTAACGTGGTGACAACAATTGTAAGCGATAGATATATACTCTTACAATGGCGTCAATCGTTGAACTGTGGCCATGCTATGACATCTTCTTGAAAGGTTTTAATTGATCATATCATATGAAGTGTTCGGTTTCTTTGCTGTTTAGTCTAAGTCGAATCATCCGAGGTCCAGAGTTACATCCTTTATACAATGGTGACTGGTCACATGTTTTTTTTAATAAGTTTTAACAACCCAATGACATGTTTTGAGCAGGCAGCGGATTGAGCTAGATTTTCGTGGACAAATTCGCTTAAATATTGCGTAATCGTAGCTACGAGCCATTTTACTGGCGACTGAACTTGTTACAACCTCAATATGACAAAGAGGCAGGATGCTGGTGCAGGCACGAATCGGAAAATACTTCAACAGCAATGTGAGAAGAATTCTAGTCTCTGAAGACCTGCAATTCTCATAAAAAGCGTTTTACATAAAAATAGGTTAGGATCCGTTAGTTCTTTGTAGACACAACATATTTCTGAAATCGAATTTCTTGTCTACATCAGAGATAGTGTAAGTTTTGATTGAAAATCATTGGAGACATAACCAATATACATATCGAAATTGTGCTTGGCTTTTCCCGGCCGAAACAAAACTACAACCAAAGTAGTTAAAATGCCCGTTTTCTTCAATATCTTTTCCTTTGATAGTAACAAATAATCTTTCTACCCCTCTATAGATTACTTCAACGATTTTTTTCCCATTTGAAATTGGTTCATTCCAATTCAAAATGGAAATATTCTCTTCTAAGTTCATGTAAGTAACGGAGGCGAACTTTCGTTAACTTCGAGAACCATATGATCCACAAAGAAAGACTCCGTTTAAATACAGTTTAGTCATTACTTAAAAAACGCTGGGAAGAAAATACAACCTTGAAGGAGACCAAATAGAGGAAAAAAGAAAAAAACTTCTCTCATTTGATTATTACAGTATTGTGTTGTTGACAACCCAAGACTTAATTGTTTAAAATAAAACCGCTGGAATGATTTTAAATAATATATTCGTCTCACTAAAAAGAACGAATCTCACGAGAGCCAGAGTGTACGTGAGTATATATTAGTTAATCTGGATTAGTTAGCAGGATATCATCTAGTTGAATATTAGTCAAAATCAGAAGATAGATTGATACACACACACACACACACACACACACACACACACACACACACACACACATAATATAATATAATGTAATATAATATAATATAATATAATATAATATATATATAGACAGATAGATAGATAGATAGATAGATAGATAGATAGATAGATAGATAGATATACAGTAATCCCTCGACTACCGTGGCTACGTTCCGAAACCTCCCACAGAAATAATTCATATCTAAAAAAATATAAATACCTATCGACCGCAGAAACACGCGATATACTGAGGAGTCCGCGATAGGTGAATCGCGATGTACTGAGTGCGTGATAGGTGAACCGCGATATAGCGAGGGATTACTGTATTTACACACACACACACACACATATAACATTACATTATATTTACATTACATTATATTACATTACATTATATATATATATGTATACGAAGGGGTACCCAAAAGTAACCGAAAACGTTCTCTGTGGGACAAGCCAGTTGTAGTTCGGGCTTCCGCCTCTGGAATCCACTTGATGCGACCCTCAAGCATCAGTCTGCCAACCGACGGCTTCGGCTGTAGTCGTACTTCCACGTGGTGTATATTTGTTTTACAGGGCTTCTCCCCTGTTCGTCGATTTTTTTGCTATGGCTGAAACGAAGGAACAGCGTACCTCCGTGAAATTCTGTTTTCTGGTGGGGAAAATGGACGCCGAAACAGTTGTCATGTTTCAGACAGCTTACAAGGGCGCTGCCATTAGCAAAACACAAGTTTACGGGTGGTTTCCACGCTTTAGGAATGGTCACTTGTCGCTTGACGATCAGTCTTGTTCAAGACGACCGTCGACCTCCCGAACGAATGAAAACATGAAAATTCGTGAACTGATTTTGGAGGACCGTTACCGAACAATTGACGGACTTATTGGTATGACTGGTGTGTCCTGGAGCTCCTGCCAACGAATTTTGAACGAGGAATTGCGAATGAAAAGAGTTGTTGCAAAATTTATGCTTCGCTTGCTCACGGAAGATCAAAAGCAGTCAGGACTGAATGCGTGTCATGAACTGAAAGAACAATTGGAAGTTCATCCGGATCTTTTTTCGAAGGTCATCACTGGTGATTAAAGCTGGTGCTACGGAATTTGCAGATGTGGACAAGGCGAAGAAAAAAACGACGGAGTCGTTAAAAGACATCACTTCCCAAGAGTTGCAGCACTGCTTCGAATTGTGGAAAACGCGCCTGGACCAATGTATTGCTTCAAATGAAGAATACTTTGAAGGCGATAAAAGTGTAAATGTGTAAAACTCAGTGACCAAAATAAGTGACCAAAATAATGTGTAAAACTCAGTGACCAAAATAAGTTTAAGACCTTCATTAATTTATTTTTAACAAAACTGTATTATTTTACTTTTTACGGTTTGTGTAGAATTTTTCGCTCTTTCGAATCGATACAGGCGTTATATTTCTTCCGACAATTTGAATAATTTTAATGCGCAATTAACTCAAATGATTAAAAGTTGTAGTCAAAATAAGTTTAAGACCGTACCAACATTATTTTGTTTAAATTGAAAATTTATGACACAAAACGAGCAATGAACAAAAAATTAAGCTCCGTAGCCATTATTTTCAATTAGGGCCTTACAACGGCGGGACATGGAGTTCGACAAATGAGCACAAAAATCGCTTGGAATGTTCTGCCATATTTCTTCAATAAAATTATATAATTGGGACAAATGTATTGGTTTTTTTAGCATGAACTCTATTAGAAACATAATTCCATAAATTTTCTATCGGATTCAAATCCAGTCTCTGCGGAAGCCACTCAAAAATCACCATATTATTGCCCTCGAAATATTTCAAAACTTACCTCGCCTTATGAACGGAGCAATTGTCCTACTGGAAAATAGATCCCGGTGGCATCTGATTATTTAAATATGGCAGCATATTTTCATTTACTAATTGCAGATAACCTACACCGTTCGGTTTGCCATCAACTGAACCAACACCTAAGCTGCTGAATACGGTTCACACCATTACCCCTCCCACACACACACCGCCTGCTTGCGCCGCCTTCTTGACACACTTAGGATAGAATTCTTCAGTTGGACGGCGTCTAACATAAGTCTTTCCGTCTGATCCAAAGATGCAGAAGCAGGCTTCGTCTCTCCAAAGAACTTTTGACCAGTCTTCGGCCGTCCATTCAATATGGCTTTTAGCAAACTTGATCCGCTTCACCGGTTCGTCTCGAAATTATCGGCTTCCTTCTAGCGATCCAGCAGAACAGTTCAAATTCTTTTAAGCAGTTTCTGACAGTTTGTGGTGTAAAGCTTATGTCAGTTTTATCAGATTGCAAATGTCCACTGCTGCTAGCATTCGGTTACCTTCAGAGAGCCTATGAATTCGCCGATCCAGCTGTACAGTTGTTTAGGGTTTTGTTTTTTTTGTCGGAGCGCCTGTACTTTACCGATCTTTGTATTGGTCAGTGGTTTGGTAAAGCTTCCATGCTTGAACACAAGCCGTTTTGCTTGTTAATGTTCATGAAGGGTACATTTTGCTGATGAAGCAACACGATCTTTGATCCAGTAACTGGGATGATACTACGACGCTTTTCCATAGCGAATTAATGTGTAACAATGCTAGATTATTAAACAAAACAGTGCAATACGACCAGCCATATGACTACTGAAGAGTAAAAAAGAGAGACAAAGTGACAAACAATGTCCTTTGCATTTGAAAGCTATGGAAATATTTTTTTTTAATATTTCATTTAATTTTTCCACAATTTAATTGTCTTTCATGTTTTACTCTAAGTTGAAAAAGTCACAAAGACTGAAACCGCTACTAGAATGTTCTTAATGATAAAATTGTTTTAGCATTTTTTACCTTGTCCTATTTTCCTTAAACATATCAACTCGTGTGTTCCTTTTCAACCTTCTACATACATACATATATATATATATATATAAACTACATTACACAAGCAAACACGCGCGCGCACACACACACACACACATACACACACACACAGAGGCACAGACACACGCACAAACCCCCACACTCACACACTATAAAACCCCCATAAATATAACCATGGCTGTCACTCACGAGCGATTATAATTTGGTAACGTGTACGATACTTTCGTTAACTGCTTCAAATTCTTATGTAGTCACAGGTGGACGTTGGAATCATTACGGTCACCTCACCATTGACCGAGTGAAATACGCAAAATGTAACAGCTGGAGGAGAGAGGGAATAAGAGAAAGAGAGAGAGGGGGAGGGAAATGGCTGCACCAGTACTAGACTGGTACTTATTTACAGCTAAGTAGACTGGACGGCCGATGACAGTACCGCCTGATTGGCGCTCAGGCCAGTGGAACATTAAAAGCACATCCGAGCATGATCGTTGCCAGGGCCACGGATTGGCTCCCGTGCCGGTGACACGTGAAAAGCAACATTCGAGTGTGATTGCTGCCAGCGTCGCTTTACTGGCACATGTACCAGTGACACGTGAAAAACAACATTTGAGCATGGTCATTGCCAGTGCCGCCAGACTGGCTCCCGTGCAGGTAGCACGTAAAAACACCTTTTGAGCATGGTTGTTGCCAGAACTGCCTGACTGACCCTCGTGCCGGTGGCATGTAAAAGCACCCACTACACTCTCAGAGTGGTTGGCATTAGGAAGGGCATCCAGCTGTAAAAACTTTGCCAGATCAGATTGGAGCCTGGTGCAGCCTTCTGGCTCACTAGTCCTCAGTCAAACCGTCCAACCCATGCCAGCATGGAAAGCGGACGTTAAATGCTGCTGATGATGATGATGCATGTATTTATGTGTGTGTATTCATGTGTGCATTTGCGTGTGTGTATATGAATGTATGTTTCCTTGGGATTTATTTTGAGGTTCCTTTGCTTTGCAGAATTCAAGCCAGTCACTTAACAAAGTAACGAAGCTCTTTTGCTGAAGTCGGTCGACGTAGGCATATATGTTGTTGTTTGTTCCTTCTTGAACCATACCTGGCTCATAAGGGCCAGTTTCCCGGTTTCATTCGCGTATATGCTCCCCATCTGGATGGGATGCCAGTCTGTTGCAGGGTTAGGATTAGATGCAGGAGGAAAGAGTGAAAGAGTCAGAAGTTCACCATTACCTTCTGCCAGAGCCGCGTAGATCTTAGGTATTTCGCTCATAAACACACACATTGCCTGGTCTGAGATTTGAACCCACGATCCCTTGACCGCAAGTTCGCTGCTCTAACCACGTTTTTTTTTTTCAATATTCTCTCTTTGTTTATTTCCTCTTATTCCTTTCTGTCGAAGAGCATAGGTTTGAAATGTAAAAGACTTTTCCATTTTTCCTGAGTGTCAAAGTAATACACTTGTTTGCTGTTCATACATCTGTCTTCATCTTTTATTTTCTACAATTTCAACTGTAGGCACAAGTGTGTCTGTGTGGTAAGAAGCTTACTTCCCAACCACATGGTTCTGGATTCAGTCCCACTGAATGGCACCTTGGTTAAGTGTCTCAGGCCAACTGAGACACTTGTGAGTGGATTTGGTAGACAGAGACTGAAAAAATTCCATCTGCAGCCACTTGGCTGAAACACATAAATAAAAAAAAAAAATAAAAAAATAAAAAAATATATAGATAGATAGATAGATAGATAGATAGATAGATAGATAGATAGATAGATACATATATAGATATACACACACACACACATATATATATATATTTGTGTGTGTCTGTGTTTGTCACCCTACCATTGCTAGACAACCAATGTTGGTGTGTTTATGTCCCCGTTACTTAGCAGTTCGTCAAAACAGACCAATAGAATAAGTACTAGGCTCCCAAAGAATAAGTCCTGGGGTCAATTTGTTCAACTACAGGCAGTGCTCCAGCATGGCCGCAGTCAAATGACTGAAATAAGTAAAAGAATAAAAGAATCTCTCTCTATATATATACATATATATATATATATATATATATATTGTTCTATATTTAAGAGATGAGGAATTATTTACCTTATTTACATTTGATGGATATTTCTCCTCATCTTGTTTGTTGTTAACACGTTTCGGCTGATATACCCTCCAGCATTCATCAGGTGTCTTGGGGAAATTTCGAACCTGGGTTCTCATTCCCAAGGTATTTTTCGATGCTATTATTATCATTATTATTATTATTATTATTATTATTATTATTGGTGGAGTAAGGTGGGGAGAGGCCAAACATTTCTCGGTTTCTGTGCAGATCAATAGTTAGGTAACTGAGTACAACTATAATAATAGGAACAAATTGAAAGATCTAGAGCATGGGTGTAACAGCTGTATGTTTCCCATCATCTCTTCCTCTTCATAGAGGCATCCTCTTCCCTGAAGGCATCTGTTCTAAACAGCAATGTATAGCTTTTGCTCCCAGCCCCGTACAACTATATCTGGCCTGTTGTGAAGGTGGGAATACTTCCAGGTTCTGGGGCTGACTGTATGTATGTATGTATGTATGTATGTATGTATGGATGGATGGATGGATGCAGATTTTTATAGACCCAGACATTGTGATCATTTGTAGTGTATGAATTAAGGATTTGCATCCTCTCCCCCCAAAGCATAAGTTCAACCATACTTTGCTCCAGCAGGGTCGCTATGTATCCTGTTGCTCCAATAATACTAGGCATGTGGCTGAAAGTGTATCTTGGGTCCTGGGTTTGCAAACTTCTTATCAATGGTCCATAGATGTCCTCTTTCTCTTGCATTTTTCTAACCACATTCATATCCTGAGGGCAGCTGATTTCCACAACAGAACAAATCTTTTTCCTATGAATGTCATTATTCAGTTTTACTTCAAGATTTCTTGCCAATGGAGAAAGAGCTGGTTTCTAACCTGGATCCAAAGTTCCTTCATTTGAATTTCAACATCAACAACAGGGTACTTTTGTTTGTATGTATGTATGTATGTATGTATGTATGTTTTCTTTTATGTATGTATTCTCATGCATATACTTACATATCTAGACATGCTCATATATACTTAAATGAGAAACTTCTGGAAAGTTTTATAGATTTTTACAGTTCCAGTGATGGATTGGATCTGTAGTCTTTGAATAAGCTTTCTCCTTTCTGGTTTTGAGAAGGTTAATTTCTCAAGATTGGTATTTAGGCAGTGTGTTACATATCCCAGGGCCCAAATAATTACAGGTATAAACCTGAACTTGTAATCTGGATCGAGTAACTGCAGATTTCTCAATAGTTCAGCGTAGGTTCTTATAAATCCTGGGGTCGATTTGTTCGACTTAAAGGTGGTACTCCAGCATGGTCACAATCAAATGAGTGAAACAAGGAAATGACTAAATGACATACTGGAGTTGATTTGCTCAACTAAAACCCTTCAAGGTGGTGCCCCAGCATGGCGGCAGTCAAGTGACAAACAAATTCAAGAAAATATAACAGAAAAACCCAAACACAAACTTCATACACACATTCTCTCTCTCTTTCTCTCTCTCTCCTCTCCCTCTCTCCTCTCCTTCTTTCTCTCTCTCCACTTTCTTCTCTCCCTCTCTCTGTTCTCTCTCTCCACTTTCTTCTCTCCCTCTCTCTGTTCTCTCCTCTTCCTCTCTCCCTCTCTCCTTCTCCCTCCTCTCTCCTCTCCCCTCTCTCTCCTCTCCTCTCCCTCTCCCTCTCTCCTCTCCCCTCTCCCCTCTCCTCCCCTCTCTCTCCTCTCCCCCTCTCCCTCTTCTGTCTCTCTCATCACTACTTTACCCCCCACAGCTTGAAAGACTCTCTAAGTCTTCTGACTATTTCCTCACACTCCTCCCCCCAGTAAACAAAACAAATAAATAATAAACTCTTGTTAATTTATTTTAATTTTTGACTAAATTAAGAAAATTCTAGCACATTGGAAACTAATCGATAATGACGTGTGCCTCAGACAGAAATAGACTTTCTTATCGTTACTTAATTACTGTAACAAAGAAACGAAACCTTCACCTGAAAATGAATCGATAAGTTCTTTAAAGCATTCTGGCTAATTTGGAGAGGAAACGCTTAAACTGCGGATCTTCAGGAATTAGAAACTCGCTTTGTAACCACAGGGTTTTGGGTTCAAGTTAATCTGATGACACCTTGGGCAATTGTCTTCCATAGTAGCCCCAGATGTGAAATTTTTTTCCTCCACGAGAGTTCCGGACCCCAGGTATGAACTCATTTGCATACAGCCAATCAGAGCTCAACTATCAAACTAATTTATGAGCGAATAACAAGTGATGGGTGATAAGGTAAGATCACTTGGATAAGGAATGACCATTGCTTCTTTTCTCTTTTAAGAATGCTTGTTGTTCTTGTTCTTGTTCCAACCATGGCTACCTTTGCCTCTGTGTTGTTGTTTACTTTGTAAAACAGTAAAGGAAGTGGTTACTTGCACATCACCCTCTACCCATATTTTTCCCATCCACATCTTTACCATACGGGACCCTAATAAAATCTGATAACAGGTATAGATGTAAATCTAATTACTTGTCTCCTTCTAAAATCAGGCATAACTTGGCCATCGGTCAACTTACAACACTATTCTTCATCTTGAATTTACTTGGTTTTAACATGACAACCAGGTCAAGGTGAGCTCTGATTGGCTGTATGCAAATGAGTTCATTGCTGGGTTCCGGAACTCTCGTGGGATTAAAAATCGTGGGGGTAGGGGGGCTGGAAACACTAAATTAAAATAACGTTAGACAATCATTATATTCGCAGGGAGTTGTGAAGGATTGAGGTGTTCTCCAAATGTGTCAAATTTTTGTGGCTACAGAGTAGGTATGGGGTACTGTCATTTGATCTGACCTCATTATTCAATTAATGTAATTGATAAGGAAACCAACAAATCAACATCATCACTGTGAAACTCAGTCATCAGTTTTGGGTTAGAGATTACATGCCCCCACTATGAAAGTTCTAAGGTTCTACATGCATCTATGGCTAATAATATCTTATATCTTTGAGCTTTACATTGTCAAAGCAAATGACTAAATCCACTAAAACCAGGAACAACTAAAACTAATGACCTATCCTATACCTACCTGTCAAGAGGGACACACCTAAATAAGCACACCGGCTTACAAAGTTCTATATATATCATCATCATCATTGTCATCATCGTTTAACGTCCGTTTTTCCATGCTGGCATGGGTTGGATGGTTCGACTGGGGTCCAGAAAGCCAGGAGGCTGTACCAGGCTCCAGTCTGATCTGACAGTGTTTCTACAGCTGGATGCCCTTCCTAATGCCAACCACTTCGAGAGCGTAGTAGGTGGTTTTTACGTGCCATCGGCACAGGGGCCAGAGGAGGCTGGCAACGACCCCGATCAGTTGGTGCTTTTTATGTTCCACCAGCACGGAAGCCAGTCAAGGCAGCGCTGGCATTGGCCATGTTCGGATGGTACCTTTTACGCACCACTAGCACGGGGATCACAACTACAATTTCCATTTGATTTTGATTTTGATGTACTTGACTCAATATATATATATGAATAGATTCTAATCAATAACATAAGCCCAAATTTAATCAATAAAAATTTCTCCAAACAACCCACCTTTCAACGCAATTACCATTCCATTCAAACCCAGAAAACCAAGGATGGAGGATTAGCAAAATCGTTAGAATGTTGAGAAAATTATCAGTGGTATTTCTCTCTGCTCTCTTCTTTCAGAGTTCATATCCCGCCACAATTAATTTTGTCATTTATCCTTTTGGGGTTGATAAAATTTTTAAAGAAAGAAAGAAAGAATGAATGAAAGAAAAGTGGAACTCCGTCAATTACGATGACGAGAATTCCTGTTGATCCGATCAATGGAACAACCTGCTCATGAAACTAATGTGCAAGTGGCTGAGCACTCCACAGACACCTGTACTCTTAATGAAGTTCTCAGGGAGATTCAGCGAGACACAGAATGTGCCATGGCTACCTTTGAACTACAGGTACCACTCAGTTTTGTCGGCTGAGTAAACTGGAGCAACATGAAATAAAGTATGTTGCTGAAGGACACAATGTGTTGCCTAGGAATCAAACTCATGACCTTACGATCATGAGCCAACTACCATAACCACTAAGCCATGGGTTGATAAAATAAAAGACCATTTAAGCACTGGGGCTGATAGTATCAAAATGGTTGGCCTTGTGTCTAAATTAAAAGCAATTATTTCACCAGAAATTTGTAAACAGATGACAGTTTCCACTAAGAGGGAAGCAGTGAAATTAAATAGGGAGCCGAAAAATTGCCGTGTCTGATAAAATTAAAATGGTTTTGGAGCTTTTTGAATTTATCCAATACCAAAACAGAAAGATGAATTATTTGATTGAAGACTCTTTTGCGTCTTTTCAATTAACCCATGTATTACCATATTTCTGTTGAAACTGTAGCAGATTCAAAACTGAATCACTGAATAGCCAAGTAAACATCACAGCTAAACCACTGTCGTTTCACGTGATCAGCCAATTAATCCGCCAATCAGTGTCAAGCAATCCTGTGATTCAACTTTCTAGAACTTTCTAATGAGCCTTATAAAAAGGTCGCTTTTGGTGGCAACTGCAGAACAATGAGGCAGCCTTTCTAGCATCTCCATTCTCATTTTATTCACCAACCGTTGGCAGATTTTGTCACCATGAACATAGCACTATTGTTTTCCAGTCGTGATGGACCAACGACAGATTAATACATCCCAATTATATTGGCATAGATCCCAGAAGTATGTCTCTCCCGGTGTCTAATTGTCGCTGTTACTTTTTGTCAAAAGACCAATGCAAAAAGTACTATGTGCAGTAAATAAGGTGTCTGTTAATTGTTCAGGAATGTTGTTAATAATTTCTTACTTGCAGAGCTAAAAAGATATTTTCATTCACAAATGACACCATCACGACAAAATAATCTGCCTTTCTTTTCTTTCTTTCTTTCTTTCTTTTTCTTTTCTTTTTTTTTTTCTAGTTTGCTCCAAGCAATTAGGTAGAAGTGAGAGGTAGCGATAAGAAGCTGCGGTCTTAAACATGAAATACTCAACAATTAATTGTTTTGTTTTTTCATGTATTTGTCATTTTCGAATAGTTGTATTTTACATACGTATTTATTTATTAATTGTATTGGAAAACATAAGTGTTATCGTGCTTGTCATATTGAAACATTTATACGGCAGAAGAGAGAAATAACGTTTTAGCTAACCCCATAATATGATAATTGCATGTTGTTATTGTAAACAGAATAAGACAGGTAATTATATGGAAAGATGTTTGCATATCTGTAGATGTGTATCATCATCATCATCGTCGTCGTTTAACATCCGCTTTCCATGCTGGCATGGGTTGGACTGTTTGACTTAGGTCTGGAGAGCCAGAGTCTGCACCAGGCTCAATCTGATCTGGCAAAGTTTCTACTGCTGGATGCCCTTCCTAACGCCAACCACTCCGAGAGTGTAGTGAATGCTTTTTATGTGCCAGTCATGCGGTTCTGGCAACAACCACACTGAAAAGGTGTTTTTACGTGCTACCTGCATGGGAGCCAGTCTGGCGGCACTGGCAACGACCACGCTTAAATGTTGTTTTTTACGTGCCACTGGCACATGTGCCGGAAAGGCAAAGCTGGCAACGATCAGGCTCAAATGATACTTTCACGTGTCACTGGCACAGGAGCCAATCTGTGGCCCTGGCAACGGTCACACTCGGATGTGCTTTTAACATATGTATGTCATTCTTCAGTTTTATTTCAAGATTTCTTGCCAATGGAGAAAGAACCGGTTTCTAACCTAGATCCAAGGCTCCTTCATTGGAATTTCAACATCAACAACAAGGTATTTTTTGCATGTATGAGTGTGTATGTGCAGTATTTGGAGTCAATGTATATGTGCATTTATATGTTTTGTTTTATGTATGCTCATGTATATAGTTGCATGTCTAGACATGCTCACATACAGATTTTTATTGTTCCAATGATGGCTTAGATCAATAGTTTTTGAATCAGCTTTCTCCTTTCTGGTTTTGAGAAGCCTATTTCTTTAAGATTGGTGCTTAGGCAGTATGTTACATATCCCAGTGCTCCAATAATTACAGGTACAAACCTGAACTTGTAATCTGGGTAGAGTAACATGTATGTATGCATGTGTGTGTGTCTGTGTGTGTGAGCGCATGTGTGTGTGTGTGTGTGTGTGCATGTGTCGGTATTACAGCACAACATTGATTACCTTTTGTCAATATGATATACAAAGCATGTTGGACAAAATAAAAAGAAGTGAAAGCAACCTTTTATGGAACCAAGCGACAGAGTTCTGTGAAGCACTTGATGTAACTCTTTCTTGGAGCTTAGTTGTCCAGTATTTTATAATATTAAGCAAAACTTCTGGGAACTTTGAAAATACAATTTACACATCTTTTCTTTAAAGTCTGCTGCCTTACTGGTCATACACCGGTCGATAACGATTGGTCAAGAAATGTTCATGTGAGCGAATATGCCTTTTATGATGCCATCTTCAAGTTCTCGGAACTGGTCCAGCCTTTTATAGAAATGTAATTAGGCAGTACTTCTAAACTCGGAATCTGAACGAGATGGTTCAAATTTAAGCAGAATTCGCGTTACAGTTTCAATTAATTTTGAAAATAACGACAAATTTAGTAAAATAACTTTGTCATTATCAAGCTATTGTGTGGAACATAAATTAGCACAAAGTTTTGATGGAAGGTTTCCATTTAGGTTACTTGAAAACAGGAAGGTTATATCATAGAACTAATGATAATGGGTGAAGATAAGAGGACACAAAAAAATTCATACGTTTCTCTTTTTTGCGGGGTGCATTTCTCAGTGTAAGGATCCCTAATACTTAGAAACGTAATATGTAAAAAATTTTTATCCCTTTTATGGCAATAAATTTGTTTTGAGGAATACATTTTCTCAAAAACATGTTTTATTTAGAAATCTCTGATTCTATTTCTCTATTAAGGATATAAAAATATATTTGGATAAAATTTTAGTGAATTGAATAAGAATTTTCCAAGAATTCAATAAAATCTGTCTTGTAATAAGAGGTAATATAACATGGAATTCCATAAAATTAGTTCATATAGGTGCAGGTATGGCTGTGTGGTAAGATGCTTGCTTCCCAACTACAAGGTTCCAGGTTCAGTCCTACTGCGTGGCACCTTGGGCAAGTGTCTTCTACAATAGCCTTGGGCCGACCAAAGCCTTGTGAATGGATTTGGTAGATGGAAACTGGAAGAAACCCATCATGTGTGTATGTGTGTGAGTGAATGTCCTAGTGCTGTGTTTGTTCTCTACCCCCACTGCTTGACAACCGATGTTGGTGTGTTTACATCCTTATAACTTAGTTGTTCAGCAAAAGGCACCGATAGAATAAGAATCAGGCTTAAAAACATAAAAATAATAAGTACTGGGGTCGATTCGTCCGACTAAAATAACTCTTCAAGGTGGTGCCCCAGCATGGCAGCAATCTAATGAGTGCAACAAATAAAAGATAAAAGATGTCCACAATTCTCATTTCGAGATATTTTCCTTAAGAAGTTGTAATGTTTGCATTGTTGAAGAATTTAACTTAAAACAAAATAATTCTAAAATATTCCAAAAGAAAATCCTTCCCCAAAATTGAAGGGTAAACCGACTTCACTTTTTATCTTTTACTGCGGCCATGCTGGGGCACTGCCTTGAAGAATGAATTGACCCCAGGACAGATTTTGCTTATTAATTATGTGTGTGTGTGTGTGTTACTTATTCTGTTGGTTTCTTTTGCCAAATCGCTAATTTACAGTTTCATAAACAAACCAACACCTTTTTGTCCAGCAGTGGACATGTCAAACACAGACATGAAGACACATACGCACATAAGTGCATACATACATACACACACAAACATATACACACATACATACACACACACTCATATATGCATATATACATGCATTCACACACATGCATACACACACACGCATGCATACATACACACTCGTATACCTACACACATATACATACATACATACACACACACACACATACATACAAACACACACACACACATACATACATACAAACACACATACATACATGATGGCCGTCCACTCGTGACCAAAGAAGACCATTGCTGACCTTCAGGAACATTGTGCGCTCTAGGAGTAACTTATGCTTGACATTTGCGGCTCCGCAAATGCACACACACACATACATACATACATAATATATACATACATACATACATACACACATACATAGTCGTTATTAAACTGCAGCTGAGAGTTTATCTCGCGACTCGAGTTTCACACCACTGCGATCCTCTACGTGTGCTGAGCACTTTTTTTTCATTTGCCCAACATTAAGCACCATGTGTGTGTGTGTGTGTGTGTGGTCGGGAAGTAAACTTCTTACTGCAAAGCCACGCCTAGTGTTGATATTTCCTATATTGAGATCATCGCTGTAAAGCATTTGGCTCCTGTGCAGGTGGCATGTAAAATACACCATTTTGAGCATGGCCGTTGCCAGTACCGCCTGACTGGCCCTCGTGCTGGTGGCACGTAAAAGCCCCCACTACACTCTCGGAGTGGTTGGTGTTAGGAAGGGCATCCAGCTGTAGAAACTCTGCCAGATCAGATTGGAGTCTGGTGTAGCCATCTGGTTCACCACTCCTCAGTCAAATCGTCCAACCCATGCTAGCATGGAAAGCGGACGTTAAACGATGATGATGATGATGATGATGTGCATATGAGCTGTTCTTGACCTGAGTGGTAATGTCTCTATGGTGGTGCTATCAGCTCACATGGATGGTGGTAGTGGTTGCGGTGTTGGTGGTGGTGGTGGTGGGGAATGTTAAGGGAGCACAGTGGGGATGCTAGGTGTGTAGAGGGGCTGCTTTTTCTTAGAAATAAAATCTTGAAACTCGGCACAATACACATATCTTAAACACATTTTCCAGAATCATCTAATGACTGAAATAAGTTACAGGTAAAAGGTAGAAGGCACAGGTATGGCTGGGTGGTTAGAAGCTCGCTTTGCAACCACATGGTTTCAGGTTCAGTCCCACTGTGTGGCATCTTGGGCAAGTATCTTCTACTACAGCCCCAGGCCAACAAATGCCTTGTGAATGAATCTGGTACTCGGAAACTGTATGGAAGCACCAGACTTTGAAAATATGTCCTGTAGTCGATCTCTTTGAATAAAACCCTTCATGGTGGTGCCCCAGCATGGCTGCAGTCTGATGGCTGAAACAAGTGAAAGATAAAAGATAAAATTATCTCCTGTTTGATGAAGATAATGTACCAATTTCATGTGAAGACTGCAAGATAGGGAAAGGATGTTTGTAAAACCCCGTTTGGGTGATAAGTTACAAAAGGTTGGCCCCACTGACCTGCGTTCATTTTTTCATGTCTAGTTTTCTTTTTTTAATTCCAGTACAGTGTCAAAAATTGCATCAGAAAAGATGTCTTTCCAAATAATATTAGACAGTATCTGTAGCAAACAAAAATAAACTATACACACGGACAGGACTAAGACATCCATCTGTTATCGTAGCATGTCAGTCTTGTTTGTTAGAATAGATATCGGTTTTGTCAAACTCGTGTGGAAAATATCACACACACCATTAATAACGTCTCGATTGTGTAACATGGTAGAGCCTTCTTATGAGATATCTTATGATAAGAATCATTTAGAATGTCATCAGATAAAAGATTATGCATGTTCTACGTATTTCAACAAACTTGAATCCATCTATTTGTTTGATAACAAGGAATATTTGTGAAACATTTCAACTAAAACCTTTATCTTGCAAGAATAACTAAACAGACATGGGAACAGAAAGTTTGTATGTTTGAAGAGATCAGTAATGTTGTTTGATGAACATTCAATCGAGAATCAGTGAAATTCATTTTGGAATATTACCATTTGATACCATATTTGTGGCAGTTGTACCTTAGTTTATAAGTTTAAATTCAGATTAAGAATGATTGGCGCGCTTCGTTTGTATAAGCCACTGTTTATGCTGCAACAAAGGTCAGCACTTCACAGAAAGAATAGAAACAAGTGATTTGAGTTCATTTGTTTTCATTTTTTACAGTGGCGTTTTTGATATACATAAATATTTTCCCAAAGGAGGACATTTGGCTGAAAAATGAATCTTGTCTTTTGGAACCCGTGTCTTGTGCAATTGGATAAATAAACATCTGTTAACTACAAAGACATGTTGATATAGAAAGACTAATGGTATATATCATATTTGCAAAGTACATAATTAAAAATACACTTGATATAAAATGACAGAAACAAGAATTGTAGCTCTTTGAAAGAGGAGAAACCAAAATGGCGAATGCAAAATGGAGGCAAAGAGAAGATTGTTTTGCAATGGCAGAGAGAGAGAGAGAGAGAGAGAGAGAGAGAGAGGCGTGAGCGAGAGAAGGAGAGAGAAAATGACAAACAGACAGACAAACAGACACACAGACAGACTAACGGACAGACATACGCACAGAAAGACGGAGACAGGGATGGTAGAAGAAAATGTAAAGAGAATTCGAAAGCGGGAAAAAATATATATTTGATGAGTTTGAGATCTGAAATGTCGCCACACCCTTCCTATTGAATAACTTTACATTATCTAACAACTGATATTTTTTTAATAAACCAGGTAGTTTTGCTGCGGAATTGGTCTATACACGGATATGAACACATGACGGGAAACGTCATTTCTGTGTGTGTGTGTGTGTGTGTGTGTGTGTGTGTGTGTGTGTGTCTATATATGTATGTATGTGTACGATATGATTGTACGTACGTATGTAATATGTGTATGAGCGTAAATGTGAGTATTACTGTTGGTGCGTGTTTCTATTAGAAACAGTCGACGTGAACACGTAGGTGTGTGTATGTATGTGTATATATACTCTATTCAAAAAGTGTGTTTGTGCCAATATGTGCGTAATCGTTCGAATGCGTGGTTCGCAAGAATAGTCATAAAGAAGAAGTGGTGTGTGTATGTGTGACAAGCGTCCATGTTTAGGATGAGTCAATACGTGTGCGTGCGCATATATATATATTATATATATATATATATATACACATACTGTATATATATTCCTATTTTGACTGAAAGTCCTTCCCTATAGCATAACACATTTAGAGTTTGATCAAACCATTTTAAATTTCAAAAGCTACACACTGATTTCATTGACAGGTAGACTTTAAAAAAGGGTCGCTTTAATAAGTGTGTATGAGTGTTTATGTCTATGTGTGTGTGTGCTTATACGTTTATCAGTTTGCAGTGTTAATATGCCTAAAACCCTACATGTATGTCAGTAGGTAGCAGTATATGTATATATATATATATATATATATATACATATGCTGCGTGTGCGTGTTTGCTGATGTCTGTATGTGGACCTCTATGTATGAATGTCAATATAAAGACTGCGCGCGCAGACAGACACACACTCACAACTACACACAAACATACACACACATAATCATACACACACATGCAAACATTATAGGGTTTTTTTGTGTACTTTCTCGTTTGAGTCTGCATCTGTTACTATGTCTCGAACATACACACACACACACACACATATATATATATATGGGTGTGTGTGTGTGTGTGTGTATAGATAGATGTGTATGTGAAGTGGGATGGTGTGGTATCATTTTACGAGTGTGTTATTAACGTGTGTGTGAAAGAAAGATTACTTGTACACACACCTATGTTTAGCGTGTCAGTGTTTGAGCTAGCCTATCTATGTGTGTGAGGGAGCCTTTTGTCTTCATAATGTACATTCTGTATGCGCATGCGTGTAGTGTATATATATATATGTGTGTGTGTGTGTGTGTATGTGTATACGTATATGTATGTATGTATGCGTGCATTATAAAGTATACATGTGTGGTTATGCATGAAACACTCTTTGCAACCGTATGGTTTCGGGTTCAGCCTCCCTACACGTCACCTTGAGCAGGTATCCTCAGCAATAGCGCCGGGCCGACCAATGCCTTGTGAGCGAATTTGGTAGATGGAAGCTGTGTGGATGCCCGTCGTACACACTCGCACACACACGCACACACACACACGCACACACACAACACACACACACACACATATACACACACTTACACACACAACACACACACACTCAACACACGTTTGTGTGTGCTTTGTCCCACAACGACCATCGCTTGACAAACTGTTGGTTTGTTTACATCTCCATAAACTTAGCGGTTCTGCCCAAGAAGACTAAAATTCTTCAAGGCGGTGCCCCAGCATGGCCAAGTCTAATGACTGAAACAAATAAATGACAAAGGACGTAAAAGCAATGAAATATATAGATATCGTCATCGTTTCACGTCCGTTTTCTATACTGGCATGGGTTGGACGGTTTGACAGGATCTAAGAAGCCAGACGACTGTGTTGAGCGCCAATGTCTACTTTGGTATCGTTTCTGTACCTGGATGTCCTTCATAATACCAACCACTTTACCAAGGGTACTGGGTGCTTTTTTTCGAAGCACCATTGCTTGTGAAGTTAGTAACATGTACGGTAAGATCCCTTCATAGAGTGGGACTGGGGTACAGTATTGAGGAAGTGTTAAGAGGTTAAAGTATGACAGAGAGACAGGAACAGGTGTCTTGTTGTATAGGAGACATGACTTCCCCAGAAGGAAATGGGAAAAGAATGATGGAGATGCAGTCAGGGCATACCCTGGAGGTACAAGGAGGTGGATGAAGAGAGGATAAGAGATTCAAGGAAGGCTGATAGATGGGTTTGTGAAAGGGGAGTGACAGACTGTTGGAGACGAGAATAAAAATGAATGCAGTGAATGGTGAACATGGATGGTAGCATGGTCAATGGTAAATGTATGTAATATAAAGAAACAGAGGAATGTAGAGCTGTTGTCATCATTTTCATGTCCCATGCTGGCATGGGTCAGACGGTTTCGTAAGATCTAAATGGATCCAGGAAGATGATCAGTGAAGATGATACGGGAATGAGAATGAAGAAGGGAAACGGTTCCCTCGGTGTACTTGTAGTGCAAAGAACCAAAGGAATCAACATGTGCTGAGAAGTTCAGGTTCTGAGTTCAAATGCAGCCAAGTCTCAGTTTGTCTTTCATCCTTTTGAGGCCGATAAGATAAGTACCAGTTATGCACTGGGGTCAATGTAATCAACTCAGGCCCTCCCACCCCCAAACTTGCTGGCTCCTGTGCCAAACTTTGAAACTAATATGTACTGAAGAGGAATGGATGTAGGAGGAAGTGGGGTGGTCATAGTGGAACAAGATGTGGAGAATGTTTGATAGGGTTGAATAGGTCTGATAGGGCTGACAGGATGCAGCATGTACAAGCATGGGCCGAATGTTCATAGGACCTTATGTTTGCTGTGGACGAGGCTCCGGCATGGGATGGTGGCGAACCCTGCTGTATTCTTTCACCACAACTTTCTCTCACTCTTACTTCCTGTTTCTGTTGTGCCTGTATTTCAAACGGCCAGCCTTGTCACACTTTGTGTCACGCTGAATCTCCCCGAGAACTACGTTAAGGGTACACGTGTCCGTGGAGTGCTCAGCCACTTGCATGTTAATTTCCCGAGCTGGTTGTTCCATTGATTGGATCAACTGGAACCCTTGTCGTCGCAACCGACGGAGTGCCAACCAACCATGTTTGCTGTGATGGATGTGATTTCTCTCAAGCACAGAAAATTGCCAAATTGTCTCAGTGCTTTATGAAGCTCAGTATCTTGAGATCAGCCTTCATCGTTCATTCTATGTCTTTCTGGGACTTCTTCTTCCTCAAGATTTATTTGTTTTAAGCAACCTAAACTTTATGCAGCTCTCCTCATCCATGTACGTCACTTGACCAATGCAGTCTTCTCTCTTTCATACCACAACTGATTCCTCTTACGCCCAGTTTTTATCTCAATACATTTGCACTTTGTCATACATGCACACTGATATTGCACATCCTGTGAAACATACAAACTTCATTCCCCTCTAGTAATCATATGTCCTCTACATTCAGGGCCCATGTCTCACTGCAATGGAGCATTGATTTTCAAATAAGCATCACACAATCTGCCTTTCATTTGGAGAGAGAGAGTGAAAGAGAAAGAGACTTTATTTCCTACCAACAAAGGTAATAGCTCTATGAATTTTCTCCATCCTATTCTAGCAACTATACTTTCAGAACATTCTCCTCAACTGTTAATTAGGTCACCCAGGCAACAGAAACTAGCTCTCACCTCGAGGCAGCCACCTGGGCATTCAAGAAAATATATTTTTTCTGTCCTTAGTACTCATTACTCCTCTGCCTCTCCCTCATATAGATATTACTTCTTCCATTAGCCTTCCTGTGATTCCACTGCACCTCTTGTGTGTCCACAGCTTGCACTGGGCACATATGTCCTACATATGAACAGGGCCATTTCCCTGAATGGAGAAAAGTCCTGTCTGTTTCCCTGCTTAATAGAACTTTGGTCTTTGCTAAGTTAACTTTAAGGACCTTTGATTTCAGGTTTTGCTTCCACGCTTGGAATTTCCTTTCTGATTCTAACAGATTCTGCTATGAGAACAAGATCATCAACATAGAGTAGTTTCCAGGGGCAGTCAGTCTTAAGTTCCTCAGTTATAGCCTGGAGGACAAGGATGAAAAGGAGGGGACTGAGAGCTGGGCTCTGATAAACAGCTGCCTGTACTCTTAATTTATCACTGTAATTGTAGTGAACCCTTGCTGACAACACTCCTGAGCATGGCTTGTGTGGCCTTTGCAAGCCTTTTGCCTACTCATAGCTTCCTTAGAGACCATATATATATATAATTATTAACAAGAAGAATGGAGTAAACAAGTCCTTTTATTCCATCAATTTACAATTGTTTCATCTGAATTCAATCTCATGAATATTGCTGTATTATACAATTGATTCATGAGGTGTCATTGTAAAGACGTGTACTGAGTTTGACTCTTCAGAATTATATATATATAAGCCATTAGCAAATGACTGTTGTACATTGGATGTAAGCATGCATGAATGACAAAATACAAATGTGTTGAGAGAAAAAGCTAGGCATAAGAAGAATCAAATGTGTTTTGCAAAAGAGATGACTGCTCTGGTATGGAGATGTAATGCAGATGGATGAGGACAGTTATATGATGAAGTGTCAATCATTAAATGTGGATGGAGCTCAGAGAAGAGGAGTTCCAGGAAGGCTTGGGATAAAGTAGGGATGACTGACCCCAAGAGGAGAGGACAAAGAACCAGGGTGACTGGCAATATGCAGTGTTCAAGAAAATCTGCCCATTTTAGCAAAACTGAGATTCTGGAAGCATAATAAATATATACTCACAACCAGGTCTTTTGTCCAATCTCCTCCTCAAGCCTTCTCCCTATCACTGACCCCTCCCCACCACCACCACCTAACTTCAGTATTCTGATGTTGCAATTAAATGAGAGGAATCATGCAAACAATCCCCCCCACCATCAAAAAATTACCATAAGACTACTTAATAGGGATTTCAAGATCTGGCACAAGGCCAGCAATTTCAAGGGAGTGGGTAAGTTGATTACATCGCCAGCCCCTTGTGCCTATTTTATAGATCCCAAAAGGATGAAAGGCAAAGTCAACCTCGACAGAATAATAGCAATAACCCTTTCTAGTGGAGGCACAAGCCCTCAAATTTGGTGAAAGGGGACCAGTTGATTACATTGACCCCAGTATTTCACTGGTGCTTAATTTATCGACCCCGAAAGTATGAAAGGAGAATAATAACAATAACGATTTCAAATTTTTGCCACAAGGACAGCTTGTGGGTGGGGATAAAGTTGATTATATCAACCCCAATGTCTAACTGGTACTTAATTTATCAACCCTGAAAGGACAAAAGGTAAAGTCAACCCCAGCGGAATTTGAACTCAGAACATAGCGGCAGACGAAATACCGCTAAGCATTTCACCCAGCGTCCTAACGATTCTGCCAGCCCGCTTCCACAATAATAATAATAATAACAACAATAATAATAATAATAATAATAATAATAATAATAATAATAATAATAATAATAATAATAATAACAACAACAGCAACAAAGCAATGATAATCCTTTCTATCATAGGTACAGGGCCTGAAATTCTGGGGTAAGGGACTGGTTGACTACATCACTTCCCAGAGCTTAACTGTTACTTAATTTATAGACCTCAAAAGAATGAAAGACAAAGATGATCCATGGTGACATTTGAACCTGAAACGTGAAGATGGATGAAATGTCATCAAGCATTCTATCTGGCATGCTAACAAATCTGCCAGCATGCTGCCCTCATGTGGTTATTCAGATTATCATCATCATCATTTAATATCCGTTGTCCATGCTGGCATGGGTTGGACAGTGTGACCAGGGCTGGTAAGCCAGAAGGCTGCACCAGGCTCCAATCTGATCTGGCAGAGTTTCTACAGCTGGATGCCCTTCCTAGCACCAACCACTCCGAGAGTGTAGTCGGTGCTTTTTACGTGCCACCGGCATGGGTGCCATTTGCATGACACTGGTCTCTGCCATGACTGCGATTTTGCTTGGCTTGATGGGTCTTCTCAAGCATGACATAATGTCAAAGGTTTTGGTCATTGCCTCTGTGAGCCCCAACACTTGAAAGGAGTTCAGCCACCTACCTCTGTGAGGCCCGTTTGAAAGGAACTCAACTACCTTACCTCCATGAGGCCCATTTGAAAGGAACTCAGCCACTTCGCTTCCATGAGGCCCACTTGAAAGGAATTCAGCCACTTCACCTCTGTAAGGCCTGACGTTCGAAGGTTAATGTTTTTATTACGTGCCACCAGCACAGGTGCACTTGGCTTGATGTGTCTTCTCAAGCACAGGATATCACCAAATGTCTCAGTCACTGTGAGGCCCAAAGTTTGGAGATCATGCTTCACTGCCTCATCCCATGTCTTCCTGGGTCTACATCTACCACAGGTCCCCAAAATTTTGTTGGCAACAAATAAACAAATAACTGCTGATGTGGAAGCCAAATGATCCCAAAAAACCTTTGGTGAAATATTTGACCAAGTATATAAGACACATGGACACCAGATGTATTTCAGTTCTTGAGAACAAAACAAGTGAAGGGCTGGGAAATATTGAAAATGGATTTAAGAATTTATTGTTCCAAACCAATTGCAAGAAAGTGAAAAAGAAATAGGAAAAATCTGTAATAAAAAATTTTAAAAACTGCAACACAGACATATCTTTAATTAAACACACACACATATATACATACATGTACACACATACATGCAAATACACACCTTTCCAGTTGCTAGACTGCAGCCATGCTGGCACACCACATTGAAGATGTTACAAGAGGGAGTAGCAGAGAGATGAGATGTTGGAAATGCTTGATGGGGCCAGAAGAGGTCAAGGGGAAGGATGCAGTATGTACAGTCACGGACAAAATGTTCATAGGACTTTATTTTTGCTGCGATGGATCTGACTCCTCAAGCACAGCAAATTGTCAATTGTCTCGGCCGTTTGTCATCTTCTCTGTAAGACTCCACATCTTGAGATCAACCTTCATCACTTCACTTCAGGTACTTCTCAAGTGACACCCTCTTTGAACAACCCAAACTTCTTTATGAAGATCTTCTCATCCATACACATTGCATAACTATACAAATAATCTTCTCTCTATTACTATTTGTAAATCTCACAACAAGAGATATTCAGCAACAGTACTTTGGAGTAAAGATTGTTTGCCAATATAACATGGCAGTCCTGGTTTAGGATGAATATAAGGACACATATTGTGTCGTATAGCCAGCTGGAGATGATGTCTCCTGGGGCTAAATTACAGCAACATTCATCCTAAACCAGGACTGCCATGTTATGTTGGCAAACAATCTTTACTCCATTTGCACTTTGTCCTACATGCACAGATATTGCACTCCCTACAAAGCACACAAGCATCATTCCCCTCTAGTATTATTCATATGTCTTCGGCATACATGGCTCATGTATCACTACCATGTAGCATTGCTTTTCATACAGTCTGTCTTTCAAATCGAGAGGGAGGGAGAGAGAGAGAGAGAGAGAGAGAGAGAGAGAGAGAGAGAGAGAGAGAAGGAGGGGGAGAGAGAGAGAAGGAGGGAGAGAGACACAGAGAGAGACCTTTTGTTACCAATTAAACCAGTCATGGACAACCTGTGCCCTGCAATCTGTCCATGATTGGTTTAGCCAAACAAACTGACCCAGACCCCTCATTTTTGAGTCTGGTACAGGGCTGGTGTGTCTATGTCCCTGTAACTTAGCATTCCGTCAAAACGAACTGACAGAATAGCCAATATATAGGTTCTGGCGTTGATTCATTCAACTAGATTTTGGTCAAGTTGGTGCTCCAGTATGGCCGCAGTCAAATGACTGAAGCAATTAAAAGATAGAAGATAAAAGTTGCATGTGTTCTTTTATTCTTTTGTTTGTTTCAGTCATTTTGACTGCAGCCATGCTGGAGCACTGCCTTTAGTCAAACAGATCGATCTCGGGACTTATTCTTTGGAAACGGATTGTAAGAAAAGCAATGCTACAATGGAAGTGAGACATGAGCCGTGAATTCTTTGTAAGCTAATTACTTACTCTATCTGTTACTTTTGCCAAACCGCTAAGTTACGGGGACGTAAACACACCAACATCGGTTGTCAAGCGATGGGGGGGGGGACAAGCACAGGCACATACACAAATATATACATATAAACATACACACACACACACATATATATATATATATATATTTTCTTTTATTTATTTCAGTCATTTGGCTGCGGCCCTGCTAGAGCACCGCCTTTCGTCGAGCAAATCGCCCCCCGGATTTATTCCTTGTAAGCCTAGTATTTATTCTATCGGTCTGTTTTGCCGAACCGCTAAGTTACGGGGACGTAAACACACAGACACACACATATGACGGGCTTCTTTCAGTTTCTGTCTACCAAATCCACTCACAAGGCTTTGGTCGGTCCGAGGCTATAGTAGAAGACACTTGGCCAAGGTGCCACGCAGTGGGACTGAACTCGGAACCATGTGGTTGGTAAGCAAGCTACTTACACACAGCAACGCGTAAATGTATGTATGCGTGTGTGTCCTTGTGTGTGTGTGTATACGAATACATATATATATATCTATGCCTGTGTGTACGTGTGTATGAATGTGTGTATGAATGTGTGTGTGAATGCATGTAGATATGCGTGTATGTATATATATTACACACACTCTTTGTTGTTGTTTAGCCCCTGGTAAATTCTAGATGAGCAAACATAGGATGAGAACAGGCTTCAACCGAGTTCATTCCTTTTATTCAGACCGCGTGTCTAGAACATTATTTTCCAACGTATCCGTCCCTCTTTCCTTTCGTCCTTCCTTAAGACGGAAGGAAAGAAGACGGTAGTGTATGATTTGGCTGCTATTTCTAACAGGCCGAGTAACCCTGTCGACACTCCCTCATTTAGTATCCTATTTAGCTGCTTTGTTCGCGTAAATAACAATGATTAATGATTATATATAAACTATGAATACAGGATAAAATGGTTTTTAAAAAATATAATCTAATATACATCTTAAAAACAATTTATTATAATGGTTTTAGTTCATACAATTAATTAAAAATAAATATCCGAGGCCGTTCAACTATTTTTTCCACAAGGAACTGAAGTAATTTTCTGCCATTATTGTGTAAAGGGAGGTAATCACTAAGTTGAAATGGCGGTGTTGCAGAAATATTGCTCGAATATTGATTTCTTTTATTCAAACTTGAAATCTTACCCATACTTGTGTTTTTAAAGGGGAAAATTTATATAATCGATATTGTTGACCTCAATATCTTATCTTTTATTTGTTTCAGTTATTAGACTACGGCCATGCTGGGGCAACGCCTTGAATATTTTAGTAATTATTTTTAAGTCTAGAATTTAATCTATCGGCCTCTTTTGCCGATCCTTTAAATTACAGGGAGGGAAACAAACCAACACCAGTTAGGAGACAAACACAAGGACACACGCGTACATACATACGAGGGGCTTCTTTCAGTTTCCGCTTGCCAAATCCACTCAGAAGGTTTTAGTTAGCCTATGGCCATAGTAGAAGATATTTGCCCACGGTTCCATGCAGTGGGACTGAACCCGGAACCGTGTGGGTGGGACGCAAAACTTCTCAAGCACACAGCCACACCTTCGCCGAGATAAAATATTTCATTCTCTTCGGGATCAAAGAAAAATTAATGTTGACGACTCTTATAGGATTTGAACTCAAAACATTTCAAACCAAATTACACCATAATTGTAACTTTTTCTGTGGCGTAAATGAATTATTTGAGAATCTAAAATTTGATGTTGGATAAAGCTAACGGAATGTTTAACTGGGGTTGTTCGGTAAAATTATACGTGTTGAAACGATCCGCCGAGGGGGTGGGGTCATCACGTGGTTTGTGGGTCTGCTAGAAAGAGTAACTAGGTTCCCCAATAAATTGTACTATACTGTCAAAAGTTTAAAAAAATAAGGACGCATCACATAATCATAGATACATATCGCTTTAAAAGACGGGGTGATCACGGTTGGTAAGCATCTGATCAAAGATCTATTGAATTCAGCCTGGCCTAGGGCTAAACAAACAATACAAAGCAACATTAACTATTTTGGGTCTGGTACAGAGACGTGTCACTCTGTACTCGACCACGACTATGTTGCCGGAGATACACCAGCACATTAACTGTTTTTATTCTTCCTGTTTCGGCGTTGAGGCATGAACATCACCAAATCACGACACTTTATTCTTTCTACAGTTATATAGATACTTGAATTATGAGTCGAGAGACGTGAGAAAATAATTTCTTACGTATTATATTTATAAAAGAGCTGGAATAGATTCAGTGACATTCATGCCTTCTCGAAAGTCATTAACATGACCTCCACTGATGTGGAATGGCTTACCACAGCGAAAGACGGCTGATGGGGTTTTCATCACCGACTTAAATTTTATAATCTTCAATTAAAATAAAAAACGCTGTAAATTAAATAAATACAGCAGATTATTTTAAATAAACCGCCAAGAGCAAAAGTACACCTGCCTTTGCAATTCAGCTGTGTTGGAGTACACCGTAGTATACAACAATTTCATTATGTATATAACACGTATACGTATTTTATTGTCTGGGGAATACAAAACCACATTAAAATACAAATCCAAAATCGAAGAAAACACAAGCACGAGAGAAGAAAGAAAGAGGAAAAAAATAAATTCAACAACAATTGGTCGCACACGACATAAAAAAAAAACCTCACTTGTATACGGTGTGTACCAAAAATTTTGATTTCAAATTTTGGGGGAGGCGAAACGTCGATTACATCGATTCAGTACTTAACTGGTACTTACCGTATTTTAACGTGTATAAGGGACCCCGCCCCCTTTTTTTTTGTCAAAAATTAAGTTAAAAAATATGGGAGTTTCTTATACATGGATAGTATTATAATCCCTTACAAAACCTTTTACCCAAATTTTAAACCCCAAGAATTAGGGGGTTTCCTTATACACGTTGAAATACACTATTTTATCGACCACCTCAGCAGAAAAATAGAATATTGCATTAATCACAGTTGAACAATCGTGACACTTATATAAAAGAATTCTAGTTTACTAACAGAGCTTTATTTTGAGGGATTCGTTTCGAATGTAATGTGTGTGTTTGTGTTTTCGCAAAACACATCAATAAACATTTGTACGTTTATATATTTGTCAATTTATATATAAAAATAATCTAACATGAAACTGATTACTCAATACTTTTTAGTGGAGTACATATTTTATCTAAGTTAAGTTTTACATAAGAAAAGAGTTAACGGTGACTTCGAAGTGTTGCCTGCTCGCCTTCGTTAAGCAATCTGACGAAGGCGAATAAGCCGAAACTTCGAAGTCATTATTAGCACACACATTTTCTTCATTTGGTGACTGGTTAATTCAGTATAAATCTGGGTAAATTTTCAGATTAACACCCGCACGATTTTCACTAGGGTGTTAGGGTTAGGGAATTCCGTCTCTAACCCTAACCCTAAAACCTTAACCCACTAGTGAAAATCGTGCGGGTGTTAATCTGAAAATTTACCTAAATCTGTTGACATCCAAAGAATATAAACACGCTATTTATAAAATATATACTTTAATCGCTGTCGACCTTGTTTCACAACCAAAAATTCTTAGATTGTTGAGATAACCTCCCCTTGACTTCGAGAGTTTCTAACATCTGCCGCTAGGTTTTCGTTTTCTTTCTTCCAATAAGGGAGAAACTTTAGAAAGTCAAGATAGTTGCATGCTGTGCATATATAAGTGTGCATGTATGTAAACATGACACGTGTCTACAGCTGTCTTCGTATCTCTAAACTATCAGACTGGCACTCCGTCGGTTTCTACGACGATCAACGAAACGGCCTGCTCTTGGAATTAACATGCAAGTTGCAGAACACTCTACATAATTCTCAGGGATATTCAGTGTAACCCAGACTGAGCTAAGGATGCCCCAAAAGTATTCGGCTCTCGTTTGATCGCGATTTCTATTCCCAGGGACGCGTTGTTTCCTTTAGCTTTATTTCAGATTGCTCCAGTCCACCCACCTGGCAAAAATGAGTTGTACCTGTATTTCAAAGGGCCAGCCGTGTCGCATTCTGTGTCATGCTGAATCTCCCCGAGGGTATGCGTTTCTGTGGAGTGCTCAGCCAGTTACTTTCACAAGCAGGCTGTCCTGTTGATCGTATCAACTGGAACCCAGTTTTTGTTTGAACTAAAGTCTTTTCCTTATTGGCTGTCAATTTCGAAGGATTCCCGTGATTCCCTCTCCTCACTTGGAATTGGTTCCTATCACGACCAAGTAATTGTTCTATCATCCCTGGAAGTAAGGGAAAAATCCAATAAATCAAGAACTTTGTACATTTTGGTTAAGTAGCGGCCGTGCTGGGTCTCCGCCTCCATCGGTTTAGTACAGGACTTCACTAACTGGGTTCAGTGAAAACTTTTCGGAGTTTCCTGTAATAAGGAGCCTTTAAATGAAATTTAATAAAAAATTATTTTTGAAAACAAAAATATCTATAATAATAAATTATTATATAATTTTTAAATGAATAATCTGTCTTTGTTTCAATTTCTTTTTATTAAAAGGCGCCAAGGCTTGCCTGTAAAATATAGGAATCGAATCCGTGATATTTGGAAACTTCTATAACGGCTAAACAACATAAATTGGGTGTCTAGTGTGTTATATCGATCTCAATAATTACTTCTGTTGCAGGAATCGGTAACAAGACCTAAAGCGTCACTATTTACAGTCAACACCGGTCTTTAAACCGGTGTAAAGACAAAAATGTCTACAAAATATTTAGTGTGATGTAATAAATATTAAAACTTTTCTATGACTTTATAATAAATATACTCATTCTACACAAGTATTGAGGGCGGAGGTAAAGGACATGGACCGCACCCCCTTTTCTACAGAAACACACATTTTAGACTGCGGAGATTCCGATTCTGCAACAACAAAAAAATCGGCATTTCAAAATATGAATTTTTTTCTTTTTTGGTAATTCGTATTTAGAAAGTGGATCTTCGGTTTGGCTGTTGTTTCTAGCTTGTCGGACTTTCCAGTTGGAGCGTACATAAAGATTAAAGATTTTGAAAACCCCCAAAACACGTTTTCAAAATTTTAATTCCCCCCACCACCACCACCACTCTGGCAGAGAAAAAAAGTGGGGTGGGGGAAATTAAAATTTTGAAAACGTGATTCGTCGTTTAGCTGTTATGTCTAGCAAGTCGAGTTTTCTGTTTAGATACTTTTTTACGCTATTTTAGTAGGATGGGAAGGGTTTATTAGTTTTTTGTTCTTTGAAAAATTGAAATTTTACAATTTTTTTTTTTTTTTTTGCAGAATCATAATCTTGGTAAAAAAATTCTAAAAAGGGGGGGGGATTAAAATTTTGAAATGCCGATTTTTTTTTTTGCAGATTCGGAATTTCTGCAGTCGAAAACGTGGATTTCTGTAGAAAAAAAAAACTAACCGAAAGGGGGTGCAGTCCATGTACTTTACCTCCGCCCAATTACTGAGTACTCCTGCAAATTATTTATAAATTATTGGACCAAATCGTTAGAAGATCAGAATAATGCAATGCAGTTGCATTCTGAGTTCAAATCCCGCTCATGTCGACTCTTCCTCTTATCCTACCAGTCTTGACAATATCAGTCTTGTAATGGGTCGACTCTTCCTCTTATCCTACCAGTCTTGACAAGATCAGTCTTGTAATGGGTCGACTCTTCCTCTTATCCTACCAGTCTTGTAATGGGTCGACTCTTCCTCTTATCCTACCAGTCTTGACAAGATCAGTCGTGTAATGGGTCGACTCTTCCTCTTATCCTACCAGTCTTGACAAGATCAGTCTTGTAATGGGTCGACTCTTCCTCTTATCCTACCAGTCTTGACAAGATCAGTCGTGTAATGGGTCGACTCTTCCTCTTATCCTACCAGTCTTGACAAGATCAGTCTTGTAATGGGTCGATTCTTCACTTTCTAAGTGTGGTAGATTGGTAGAATCGATTGAGTGTTGGACCAGTTGCTTTGCAGTATTTGTTCCGGCGTTTTACTCTGAGTTTGAGGTCAATTTTGCCTTTCATCCTTCCGTGGTCGATAAAATAGAACAATCAAGGTTTATCGGCTAACCCTTGCCTCTTCAAATTGCTGGCCTTGTGCCATGATCAAAAGCGGTGGATTTGGCAGAATCGTTACAGCGTTGGACAAAATACCTTGCCGTTTTTCTTCTGACTCTTTACGTTCTGGGTTCAAATTCCATCGAGATTAACTTTACAGAATCAATAAAATAAATTACTCTTAAAGTACTTGGGTAGATATAACCGACTAACACCTCACCTCACCCGCATTCATTGAAGGCCTGTGTGAAAGAGGGAAAAAGAGAGTGTGTATGACTGAGAGAGTTGCACTGTATTTTGTTGTTTCCCATTCATTCGAGGTCAAATTTTGTTATATTTTTCTGTGTAACATCTATTTATAAAAGTCAAAAGATTTATTTCTAAAACTATCGAATATGACGCTCCGTTGTTGTGAGTAGAGGATGAGTGAAAAGGGAACCACGCCTACTAAATACAGGCTGTTGTCATTTTCGAGTTTAGCTTGCTGGGGCATCCGGCTACCTTCTACAGAATACATTAATATATAAAAAGAACACACACACACACACATGTATATATATATGAAATAAGATAGCTATAGCTATAGATGCATATATAAGTATGCATTTATTGTGTAGTGGCAGTTATTTCACTCTGGATAGCTTCTTCAAGTTATAATATAACACGAAGCGAAAAACAAATCCAAAAAACAAAAAAAATACAGGTGATTTATCCGTTAATCTCAACAATAACATCAAAATAGACGTGCGTATTTTAAACTTCTATGTGCTTCTGTAAATTGTCGGTGTTCTCATTCATCTGTACGTATATGTGTGTGTGTGTTTCTGTGTGTATGTGTGCCTGTGTGAGTCTTGTGGTATGAGTGTGTCAAGTGCAGGCGCGCTTGTGTGTATGTGTGTGTATATGAACAAGATCGTTGTGTGTACACGGGGGTGGGGTGTAAGTATGAGCGATGTAAGCACACAATGTGGGCATTCCCTCGGAGATGGTATCACGAATATGAAAATGGAAATCGTTCTGTATGATCTGCTCGTTCGGCAATTTCCGTAAAAAACATATTTCTTTCATATTTTTTCAGCTGAACAGTGAAATACACGATCGCACACGTACGTACGCACACACGTACATACACATATTGTCTTCATGTCCACGAGCGAGTTGAACAGTTAAGCACACACACACAAGCACACACACACACACACACAAACACACACACACGCACACACACACACACACACACACACAAATACACGTACATCTTTTTTAATGTTTTCCCGAATCGCTTATGTTTATGTATATATATGGTGTATGTATATATATGGTGTATGTATATATATGGTGTATGTATATATATGTATATATATTTTTGTATGTATAGGTGTGTGTGTGAGCTGGAAAAATATTAAGAAATAAAAAAAATCTTTAGGAAATTGCGAAACAAATAAATAAAACAATTTTCATTTTCACTTTCGTGATACCATCTCCGAAGGAATGCCCATCATGTTTACATGCTGGTATTCCATATTATATGAATTTTCTGTGTGAACTACACTACTTAAACATCTTGTAAATGTATATTATAATTTCTTTTCCTGTTTTTAGAGCTTAAAGTCGGATGGTATTTAGTTGTGTACTGGAGATTTAAGTATAACAAGTGTCAAATTGGAAACACATGCAAACATGCATGTATGTGAGTGTGTGTGTGTGTGTGCATAGTTTCATTTAAGCTGGTCCAGTGGTCTGTTACTCTGCAGTCTCCATAGCGTGCAACCAAGTCTGACTGCACCAGTTAAAATAAGCCACTGCACTCTGTTCGTATTGAGTACTTCACTGCTTCTCATCAACTTTCCTAAAATCACGCTTCCTCTATTTCACCTTCTCTCTTTTTTTTCTTCTTTTCTGTCCCCTATTCTCCTGCAGTACACCCAAGGTGGACAGAAAAAGCGCTTCAGGGACACACTCAAAACCTCACTGTAGAGCTATGAGAATTACCCCGACACTTGGGAAAGGCAAGCTCAAGGCTGCCCTGCCTGGCAAAGGTGCACCGACAGAGGTGCTGCCTTCTATGAACGGAACAGGTTTGCAGGGGTACAAAGAAAATGCAAACCATGCAAGTCTGGAGCGAAATCCTTGTCTTCAGTCCCAGCAGACCACAGTGCCGGACTTGTGGCTGAGCCCCCCCCCCCCCCCCGAGCACGATTCGGACTGATTGGCCACAGCTGGACACATCGTGTCCCGTCTTCTTCTATCAAGTGATGTCCTTGATTATCAACATTGACGGACAAACTAATAATTCTCCTTCAGGTATAGGGATGTCCTGTTTGGTTCATTAATCTTGCATAAACAAAATGTCCAACCACAGATGTATAAGGACGTGGAATTAAGCCCCTTATTTGAACAACAAGTAAAGGTTGGCATTCGGAAGGGCATCTGGCTATAGAGTACAGCCTCATGAAAGTCTCACGGAAAAAGTTGATGTAAAAATGATGGAGCATTTCTTCGGAGATAGTATCACGAAAGTGAAAATGAAAATCATTCTGTTTTATCTATTCGGCAATTTCCATAAATTCCTTTATATCTTTTAAAGGGCTTTTTTCCAGCTTACACTCAGCTACACACATGCGCACACACTCGTACATACATACATACATATACACAAAAAATGCATAAACGTAGATAATTCGTGAAAACAGGAAAAAAAACGAATGCTTATGTATCTATGTGTTCTATATATATTTGTGCGTGTGAGTGAGTCTGAGTGTATTTTCTCAACTCCCTCGTGGGGTGTGTGTGTGTGACTGTCTCACTGTTCAGTCGAAAAAAATTTTTAATAAATATTTTTTCACGGAAATTGCCAAACAAATCGATAAAATAACGATTTTCATTTTCTCTTTCGTGATACCATCTCTGAAGGAATGCTTGGTGACGGTGGTTGATGCTGAGGATTGATTGATGATAGTAGTGGAGGGAGTGATGACTGATAGTAATGTCAGCACTGCTGATGAGTGATGATTAATGATTGATTGGTGATGATGAGTAATGATAATTGACAACGATAATTGATTGGCAATGATTGTGGCGGGAGTGATGAGCGATGGTGATGATTGATGAAAATGGCGTTGGTGGTGACTGATCGAAAACGACGATTATGTCGAAGATGATTGATGATGATGTAGTGCAATATTTTCAACTGATTGACGGTAAATTATTCATTCCGCTTTTTTTAGTTTTAAAATTGAATTAATCATTATTCAACAAATTAAGTTAATGTCCCCCCCCCCCCAACATCGCTTGACAACCGATGCTGGTGTGTTTACGTCCCCGTAACTTAGCGGTTCGGCAAAAGACACCGATAGAATAAGTACTAGGCTTACAAAGAATAAGTCCTGGGGTCGATTTGCTCGACTAAAGGCGGAGCTCCAGCATGGCCGCAGTCAAATGATTGAAACAAGTAAAAGAGTAGAGGTTACGCGCGCGCACACACACACACACACACACACACATTCTCGCCCTCACATTCTGAAATTTTCCTTTTAGTTGGAGAAAATTTAAACCTAGCGGCAATTGTTAGAAATCCTTAAAGAGAAGGGAGATAATTCGATACAACTGAGAATACTTCGAATTTCCAGGTTTCGAATCCTAGGGATAACTTTATACTTGTTTCAGCCCATTGGCCGTCAACACAATATGGTCAAACCAAATCTTTCCGATGGAAGTGTTGGTGGGCGAAATAAGCTGGGAGGATTGAAAAGGCGCAGATAAATTGCTATGTTTTATAAAAATCTCAGATAATTTAAAACTTTTATTATCGAGATTATGGCGAAGGAAGAGGACCCAAGAATTCCTCTACTTTTTGGTTTAAGACTTTTACACATAATTTGTGACTATAGAAACAAACTTTTCCCCGATATCTGTTATAGTTTTAATTAAAGTTGTGCACCATATATAATTTATTCCACTATTTCATTCTATTTGATCGGCCTCGGTGGGATGGAAAAGCAAAGATAGTCCAGATAAGAATTGAAACGGAAGCAATTAAATACCAACAATGGATTTAATTATAAACACTTCACTGATTCATGTCATAAACTGCCCTACATTTTGCAATAAATTAATTACATACGACGACTAAGTTGAGGTTATTGAAACGGCCAATTAAATATCCATAATCTGTTCTTATTTGAGTTCCTTTATTGTTTACTGTGAACACCAAACAAGTGAAATGGCCTGCTAGAAATAACAGTCAAATGAGCCTCAAACAACAGTCTACTGTCTTGAAATCGCGTCTACCCATTATAATGTAACCCGTTAAGCTATATTCTATAATCACAGCCGTCGACCAGGGCTGGTCTGATATTAACAAACATCAACATTAATAACTAAATGGTATTTTATATGGGACCTTTCCATTCTATGTCTTGTGTGTGTATAATATTGTATATATATTTGTATATATGTTGTTAGCCTTAGCAGCAGTGCCGGCGGGACATCTATTCCGACAGACATGGATTGAGGCTAAGGTGAGTGAGTAAGGTTCATATAGTTATATTTAAACAGTGTTTTCGCTTTATCTAACAGAATTAATTACTTAATAATTAGTAATAATTAACCGATGAGGGTGTTATTTTTTTGTGTTATGAATATGCTTTGGTTGATCAATGATGAGTTAAAGCATTTTCGTGTTTTAGATTTTTACTCACCTAAATTATCCAACAAAATTATGTTTATATATCAATTAATTAGTTAATTTACAGAAATTTTTATAAAATATTTTAATTTGTGTTTTGATTAACATCTACGTCCGTGTATGTGCGTATATGTATAAGTGTTAGAAGTGCTCGCAATTCTGGGTTAAATGTACATACGTGCCAAAGTATATATATATATATATATATATATATATATATATATATATATATATATATATATATATATATATATATGTATATATATATATGTATGTATATATTTCTGTGCCATTAATATGTAAACAAAATGTTTCTTTTTGTTGTCGAAGTTTTGGGAAATAATATTTCAAAGTAACTTTGGGGGCTGAATGAAGGCCACAACATTTAAATTCCTCTTTCTATTTTAAAATCAATAAATTTAATCAGGAAGGGTCAAGCAATTGACTTCGATCACATTGGTAACATTTGACGTGTAGAATATTTATTTATATTGTGCGTACATGTGTGTGTGTGTTTATAAGATTTTATGTAGAGATAGATAAGTATATGTGAAGATAGACAGGTATATGTGTAGGACCAGACTAAGACCTAGTGGGGCCCCTGAGCCAGTTGGCTGGGTTGTGGGATCTTTTACGATTGCAGATTCTAAACGTAATGAGATAATAAAGAGTCCCGTTAAATTTAGGGGCCACAAACCATTTGAAGAAACCTCAATTTAAAAGGGTTTAAGGGACTCAGTTATATTTAATGGCTTTTTAAATATAAAAGGATCCCCCTCTCCCATTGTTCCTTGTAGGTAGGTCCCCGATGCCGCTCCAACACTTTCTCTCACTTTGACTGTCTCTGTCTCTCCTACCTTCCTCTCTTTCCTTTCTTCTTTCTTGGCGGAGGTAGAGATTACATACACCACCCGTTTTCAGTGTAAACCTAACCCTAAAACTAACCCTAAGCCTAACCCTAACCACCGGGTGTGCATATTCTTTACCTTCGCCCCTTTTCACTGCTGGGATAAACTCTACATAATCCTTTCCAGTAGAAAGGATTATATTCTAACCCCTCACCTGGTACAAGTCACTTCTCTTGGTTCCACTCCCTCTCCCAGCTGAGAGGCTTTTTGCCTCAGGTTACTTGGCAACCCCACTGGTGCTGGTACCACGTAAAAATTACCCTGTACACTCTGTAAAGAGGTTGAGGTTTGGAAGGCCATCTAGCCATTGAAATCATGCCAAAGCTGATACTGGAACTTGGTGCAGCTCTCTGGCTTGCCAGCTTCTGTCAAATTGTCCAACCCATGCCAGCATGGCAGGCGGACGTTAAATGATAATGATGGTGATGATGATGATGATGAAATTAGCATAAAATTTTGATGGAAGACAGTTTTAATTAATTTTCATATTTGGGGACTGTCATTTTACACGTAAACACAAATATCATTTATTGATCTTTGCTTTTAGACACACAGAGTGGTTTATTATTATTACGGTCTGCACGCCCTAGTCCAGTGCCCGAGTATTATTGACCTGTGGGTTTATGTTGAACACCAGCTGTCGTGTGTAGGACGGATCCAGCTATCAGCTGAATCCATTGTGAAGATTGCCCCACCGCCCTCTTTCAGCCAGGATTAGGTTTTTTTTATTTGTCTAGTGGCTGTAGCAGGCAATTTTTATTTGTCTCATGGCTGTAGGGAAAGAGGTAGTATGGTGGATCCGTTTGAAAGGGCTAAAGACAGACACTTTCCACTTTGGCCAAGCCCTCTTCAACTTTTTCAAATTTCACTTGAAAAGGAAGTTGAAGGTGGAGAGAGGGAAGTGTTGCCTTGTAGCAAGTTTGTTGAAAGGTGGGTGAATGCTGGAAGAATGGCCAATGTGAAAGGACCAATTCTGAGTGTGCACCTGTAAAAAGGGAATCTCAGGAAAAGGGCTCTTGTCCTGTTGATCAGGCATCTGTGGATTTTTGTGGGTTTTTCCACAAGGACCTTAAAGCGCCTCCCCTATTGGAAGTTTTAATTTGTTTAATTTTTATTGTTATTATATTGTGTACGTGCGGAAAACCCATTGTATTGTCCTGTTTTTATATTTTATCTTGTTGTATGTCATTTAATGTTTTAGTATGTGAGCCTTTGTGGCTAATAAAAGAATAAATTATTATTATTATTATGGTAGCAAGCTGGCAGAATCGTTAGCATGCTGGGCAAAATTCTTAGTGGTATTTCTTCCGTCTTTACGTTCTGAGTTCAAATTCCACCAAAGTCGACTTTGCCATTCATTCTTTCAGAGTCGATAAATTAAGTACCAGTAAAACACTGGGGTCGATGTTATCAGCTAGTCCCTTCCCCAAAAATTTCAAGCCTTGTGCCTATAGTAGAAAGGATTATTATTCTTATTGATATTATTATTATTACCATTATTATTATTATTATTATTATTATTATTATTATTTAAGGCAATGAGCTGGCAGAGTGGTTAGCAGGCCTATCGAAATGCTTGGTGGTATTTTGCCTGTCTTTACATTCTGAGTTCAAATTCCGCCAAGGTCAGCTTTGCCTTTCATCCTTTTGGGGGTCGATACATTAAGTACCAGTTGCATACTAGGGTCGATGTAATCAACTAGCCCCTCCCTCCCCTCAAATTTCAGGTTTCTGCCTTTAGTAGAACTCTGATAGGTAAACTAAATAACATTTCTTTCAATTATTATTAGTTTGCCCATCAGAATTCTTCCATCACACCTTCTGTGATCTCTTCAATGACTACCTGTTCATCTCCATGTCTCCTCTTCTCTCTCTCGTCTTCTCCTGTCTCATATTCCATTTTCTCTTTCTGTGGTATGTATTCCTATCTGTGTGGGGGATCTATGTTTTTGCTATGTGTATGTGTGTCTTGTGTGTGTATATCGGTTCATATATTACCCTGTTCCCTTTTTTCTCCCTATTTTGTTTCTGTGGTGTATGCAAGTAAGTAGAAGTAATCGGCTTACCTTGTTTCCCTTCCACCACACGAGTCTGTCCTGTGGGATCCTGTCCTCGTGCCTGGCCTGACCCGAAAAACGCTAGAAATAGCAGCTGCCTCGCACGTCCTCTCGTCACAACAACCTCGCTTGAAAAAAAGCACGAAATCCCCATCGAGGCTCCCTCTTCCCCTCTTCCTCTTCTGGTCAGTTCACGGTTACGGTCAGCGGTCAGCTCCCCAGTTGCTGATGTCATACCACAGTTTCCGATCCTTGGGTTGCAGGGTGGGAGTGGGGTAGAATGGAGGTGGGGTTATCACTCCAGGCTTTCTGTTGAGGCTCAGTCTGTTTCCTATTGTGTGTGGCCTCCATAATCTCTTCTATAACAAACTTTTAATTTAGATCCTTTTAAAACTGAAAGTTTCTATCATAGAACAGCGGCAGTCTCAGATGGGTTGGTATCAAAACGGTTAATAGTCTCCTTGGCACTCATTAAATGTGGCATATTCCAAGATTTAGTATGGAACCATATTATTATGGTCCCAAGTGAATGTCTGCTATAAGTACCCCAAAACCTGGCACTTTTTCTTAGCTAATTCCAGACGTGTTTTAGTTGAACACAGTCCCAGTGCTAATTTTTTTAAAGAATAGTACCTATTCTGTTGGTCTCTTTTGCCAAACCACTAAGTTATGTGGACATAAACACACCAATACCAGTTGTCAAACAGTAGTAGGAGACAAACAAAGAAACATACATACAGATATATGACAGGCTTCTTTCAGTTTCCATCTTCCAAATCCACTCCCAAGGCTATAATAGAAGACACTTGCCCAAGGTGCTTTGTAGTAGGATTGAACCTGGACCCATGTGTTTAGAAAGCAAACTTCTTACCACACAGCCACGCCTGTTTAAATTTAGGTTATAAGTTTTTATTTTTTATGTAAATGATTAATGGTTAATATTTTAATATTATTCTGCTTTTTCTTTTTGTTTTCCAGATTTTCATGTCGTGATGACAGATTCTTGAGAGAAATAATAGAAGTATTTGATACAGGTTCATGAATCTGGTGCCACAATTAAACCCTAAAATATTTCACGTGATCTTAACAAAACCCCTAAATACTTCAACCCTGAAAAGTTATCTACCCTTAGTATATAGTTCAGATATATTTCAATAATGCAGAAATAACAAGAGCACTCAGAGAGTGCAAACCTCCGCCAAGACAACACCAACGTCCTCTCAACGATTGGCCAGAGATGATTTTTAAAATGAGAATAGCTGAAAACTCGACTGCTCTCACAAACGAGAATACTAAAAATGAACCCGACTGCTCTAAAAAATTTAAGTAAAAATCAGGAAAAATAATCCAGAATCCTTGTCTGGTACTGGATCGATCCCAAAATCTAATCAGTTTGTGCCAGTCACAAGGCCAAACATCCCTGAAAGTTTCATCTGAATCCATCCAGCAGTTCTTGAGATATCTTGTCCACGGACAAACAGACAAACAAACATGACTGCAAACAATACCTCTGCCTTTACTAAGGCAGAGGTAATAAACCTTTAATTATCATGGCTTTGAATTTGCACGGTTTTATATACTGATGCAGTATATATATATTTATACATTGTCATGTAGATGTAATAGAGAACAACTTAAAGGTCACATGACTTATGAATTGGAACAATATATTTAGCTGTTAGTGTGGTGTGGAGGTTAGTCGCCATTTTATAGTGTTTTTATGTAAATCATTCTAACTTCCATTTGTACAGTGATAGACATTAAAGTACTAAATGTAATTTGACCTTAATTATGGATAAAAGAAAGATTGATGAGGTTAATTCTGGTGTTAAGAGGAGGAGGAAAGTGTTAACTCTGGATAGTAAATTGGAAATTATAAAAAGGCATGAACGTGGTGAAAGTAAAGCAAAAATAGGACGAGATTTAGGAATGAATGAGTCGACTGTGAGAGCAATTCTAAAGAAAATTGATGACTATAAGGAAAAAGGTAAAGTGGCGTCAACTTTGGGTCTGCAAACAACAAGGAATAGAAGTCGGATTATGATTGAAATGGAGCATCTTTTGTCTTTGTGGATTGAAGATTGCAACCTTAAGCAAATTCCTCTAAACACTATGACTATTAAAATGAAAGCTTTAAATATTTTCTCTGCAATTAAAAGAAATTTAATGAAAGAAAATGAAATTCTAACAGCAGCAGAAATGAAAGAGACTTTTACTGCTAGTTCTGGTTGGTTTGAGAGGTTTAAAACTCGGACAGGGATTCACAATGTTCGTATAACAGGGGAGGCTGGATGTGTAGACAAATATACAAGAGACAAAGATCCAAACACTTTTAAAAAAATAATTGAAGAACGAGATTACGATGACAAACAATTATTTAATACTGATGAAATGAACTTATATTGGGTAAAAATGCCTTCGAAAACGTTTTTAATAAAGAAAGAAAATATACAAAAACCACAACCTTTGCTTGATTTTGATGAAAAAGACAATAGAAACGATGAGGATTTGTTTGAACCTCATTCAAAAGGATTAAGTGATGATGAACTCCTTAATTTAAGTCGAGAGTGTATGTACAAAAAAGCAGTCGGTCAAGCAGACGATAAAGATGAAGAACAAAAGATAGAAATTACTGTAAAAGGACTTGATACAATGTTTCAAGAATTTGAAAAATTCAAGCAGTTAATAATGGATATTGACCCTAACATTGAAAGAAGAACAAAAGTTCAGCAGAACTTGGACAATGTACTGTCTTGCTACAAACAGATTCATGCAGAGAAAATGAAAGAAAACAATAAAAACGGAACACAAATGACTTTGGATAAGTATTTTTCAAAGAAATAAATTAACGAAAATATTTATTTTGTTTCTGTCTTGTATTATTTATTTATTGTGTGTGTTTAAACTTTCAGTTAATGTATTTCATGTTATCCTGAAACAAGTTGATCTTAATTAAAACCATCCATGCTAGCTTATATATTCAAAACACCAGCTTGATAATGACAAAAGTTGTTTCCCTAAGTTCTTCATTATTTTCAACATTAATTGAAACAAAGACAGTGTATTTCAACAGAAATATGGTAACAAAAGGGTTAAAGTGATCTAAAAACCTTCCATCAAAATTTTGTGTTCTATTCCAAACACCAGTTTAATAATGACGAGTTTCTTCTTCATTTTCAAAATTAATTGAAACAAAAGCAGTGTTTCAACAGAAATATGGTAACAAAAGGGTTAAAAGTGGTAACAAAATGAATTTTTACCAAATTCTGCCATTATTTTGCAATTCTTGAACCAGTTATTGCATTTTTTTTATTACCATGTTCAGTTAACATAACATTTTCACAGATTTAATTAAATGTGTTCATTAGGATTTTAATGTAACTTCCATGGATACAAATTAATGAGGGAGCCTGTATGCGGTCACTTGACCTTCTCGAAAAAGCAACCAAAATCTCACTGATCAAATCTTAGAAAATTACTATTTTTACATCTCACATCATCATCATCATTGTTTAACGTCCGCTTTCCATGCTAGCATGGGTTGGACGATTTGACTGAGGACTGGTGGAACCCAAAGGCTGCACCAGGCTCCAATCTGATTTGGCAGAGTTTCTACAGCTGGATGCCCTTCCTAACATCAACCACTCCGAGAGTGTAGTGTGTGCTTTTATGTGCCACCAGCACGAAGGCCAGTCTGGCAGTACTGGCAACGGCCACGCTCAAAATGGTGTATTTTACGTGCCACCTGCACAGGAGTCAGTCCCGCGGCACTGGCAACGATCTCGCTCGAATGTCTTTACACGTGCTACCGGCACAAGTGCCAAGAATGCCCCAACAGGTCTTCGCAAGCCGAGTTTCGTGTCCAATGAAGTAGACAACATAGGCATGGGTGCCAGTCGAATTTATTTCGATTTCGATTTCACTTGCTTCAACAGGTCTTCGCAAGTGGAGTTTAGTGTCCAATGAAGGAAAGCAAAAGTACTTTATAGTAAAGTTTGTTTGCCAACATAACATTGCAGTCCTGGTTTAGGACTAATGTTACTGTAATTTAGCCCCAGGAGACATCATCTCCAGCTGGCTATATGACATGATCTGTGTCCTTATATTTTTGAACAAGGGAATCTAGCACCCCCACTCAGCTCAAAATTTTCTGGTGCAGTCCCCTCGCCCCACCAGAAATCCAGGTTTGGGATTTGGCCCAGATATTGAAAAGGGTGAGAATCACTGCTCTGTGTAGTTGCTTAGTTTGCCAGAAATAGCAGCCAAATCTCCATCATACATTCTGTTGTCTTGGGAAAGGAATGGATATATATTAGAGAATGTAGTCCTTCTTATTCTTAAAATGACAGCATGGTCATGACTGAAATGTCTTTCGTCTTTAATCTATTCATCAGGGCTGATGTAGAGCTAAAGTGTCAGGTTAGATTACAATATTAAATCAGGCTAAGGCAGCGAGCTGGCAGAAATGTTAGCACGCTGGGGGAAAATGCTTAGCGGTATTTCGTCTGTCTTTATGTTCCCAGTTCAAATTTCGCCAAGGTCGACTTTGCCTTTCATCCTTTTGAGGTCGATAAATTAAGTACCAGTTGTGTACTGGGGTTAATCTAATCAACTGGCCTCCGTCCCTCAACAAAAATTTCAGGCCTTGTGCCTAGAGTAGAAAAGAATATTAAACCAGGCGGAAGGTTGGCAGAGGCGTTAGCAGACTGGAAAACAAAACTTAACAGCTTTTCTTCTGACAGTAGATTCTGAGGTCAAATATGTTGCCTGGCTCAACTTGGCCTTTTATTCTTTCAGGGACAATAAAAGAAGGACCAATCAAGCACTGGGTGTCGATGTAATCGACTTATTCCCTCCCCTGAAATTGTGCCAAAATTTGAAATCGTTCTCGTGGCCGATGACAGTACTGCCTGATTGGCACTCATGATAGTGGCACGTTAAAAGCACCATTAAAGCGTGATTGTTGCCAGTGCCGCCTGACTTGCTCCCATGCCAGTGGCACATAAAAAGCACCATTCAAGTGTGGTTGATGCCACTGCTGGCTGAGTGGTACCATGCCAGTGGCATGTAAAAAGCACCATTCGAGTGTGGTCGTTGCCAGTGCCGCCTGACTGACTCCTGTGCTGGTGGCACGTAAAAAGCACCATTCAAGCATGACTACTCGTCTGATAAGGGTACACCAGGTACATGCATCACAACCATGTGTGCGTGACATGTGTCACCCAAAATTTCAGGCCTTGTGCCTATAGTAGAAAGGATTATTATTATTATTTTCGATGATGCCTTCGGATTTATGTTCGTACCACTTTTTTGCTCTGTCAAGTCTGTACTTGTTGCAAAGTGTCCAATTGTCAATCCTTGCTATATTGTCATGTTGTCTCTTATATTCTTTCTGGTCTAATGGCGTACATTGACTGGTAATATGCCATATGGTTTCACCATTTTGTCCGCAAATTCTGCACTTATCGCTTTCTGATGTGTTGTCTATTCTGTATTTGATGTAATTCATTCTTAATGCTTGTTCTTGGGCAGTACAGATTATTATTATTATTATTCAGTAGTTCTATTTTTATAACGTGCTTTCACTTCACTACCGAGCGCAGCTCTGTGTGCCTTGGGTATGTGCTGTGGTTTGCTGTGGTGCTCTTATGGTTACTGTATTGAAAGTGTTTTGCGTAGGATGTGTGCAGTGCCCAGTAGTGCAATTTTCTGTATGTTATATATATTTGTAAGTCCTGGTGTTTTTGTTATGTATTTGTCTGAATATTTTTTTATTATACCTAAGGCACCTACTATGACAGGAATTGTTTCTGTTTTTAGATTCCACATTCAAGTTACCTCTATTTCCAGGTCTTTGTATTTTGAAAGTTTCTCCATTTCTTTTAGGGAAACGTTGTCATCTGCTGGTATTTAATTCTCAGCCATATGGTGCTGGGTTCAGCCCCACTGCATGGCACCTTGGGCAAGTGTTTTCTGTTGTAGCCCTGGACCAATCAAAGACTTGTGAGTGGATTTGGCTGGCGGAAACTGAAAGAAGCCCATGATGTGTGTGTGTGTACGCGCTAGCATGGGAGACAGACATTGATGATGATGATGATGATGATGATGATGATGATGATGATGATGATGATGATGATGATGGTGGTGGTGGTGGTGGTGGTGGTGGTGGTGGTGGTGGTGGTGGTGGTGGTGCATGTGTGTGTCTCCTTGTCTTGACATTATGTGATGTTTGTATACGAGCCTTGCCATCATACAAGTGACAGCCTTTGTTTTCAATCTTCTGTGAAAACATGTCTATCCAAAGGGAAATATTACCTTGCTTGGAAACAGACGAAGATTAGTGACAGGAAGAGCATCCAGTTGTAGATCTGTCTCAGAAAATTCCATCTGATTCATGCAAACATGGAAAAGTGGTCATTAAACAATGATGATGATGGTGATGACAACAATGGTGATGATGATTTTGTTGATGACAATGATGATGATGATGATGTTGTTGTTGTTGCCTTTTAATGAGTCAGATTTAAACTATAATTATAAATTTCCTACTCAGTGAAACCCAGTGACTCATGTTTGGCTATCTGAAATGTGCAGTTTCCATTATTGTAATTAATTTTAATTACACAGTCTCCTTTATTAACATTTGTTGCTTCTGTAATCTTAAATGCTGCCAACCTCCTCTAATAAATCCTAAAATATTGCATCGTTCTGGCAGTGGCTGTTCAAGAGGTCACTGATCTCAGAAATTTGTGAAGACTTGCCATGAACGCAGTCTCTTTTACCAGGGTGGGCCAACAGAACAAACAAACATAAAAGTGCGGCCCCTATTTTGCCTTCACTGTGTTCACTTCTAAGACTCTAAAACAGTGGTTCTCAACTAGGGTCCACATGACCTTTGGGGGTTCGTATGACCTTTTGGGGTTCGTATGACCTTTTGGGGTTCGTATGACCTTTTGGGGTTCGTATGACCTTTTGGGGGTCCATATAAGATTTTGGTGTCAAAATTTATCTGCAATAAATTGGTTGTACTTCTACAATACAAAAAAACATTTTAACCATTTTCCTACAAAACTCCTAATGGTGGTAAGAAGATTACTTCTCAACTACATGGTTCTGGGTTCAGTCCCACTGCGAGGCACCTTCAGCAAGTGTCTTCTACTATAGCCTCAGGCCGACCAAAGCCTTGTGAGTGGATTTGGGAGATGGAAACTGAAAGAAGCGCGCCATATATATATATATATATATATAGCGAAATCGTGATGGCACCTGTGCCCAGTGTCACCTTCTTGGCACTTGTGCCGGTGGCACATGTAAAGACATTCGAGCGAGATCGTTGCCAGTGCCGCTGTGGCTCCTGTGCAGGTGGCACGTAAAATACATCATTTTGAGTGTGGCCGTTGCCAGTACCGCCTGACTGGCCTTCGTGCCGGTGGCACATAAAAGCACTTACTACACTCTCGGAGTGGTTGGCGTTAGAAAGGGCATCCAGCCATAGAAACTCTGCCAAATCAGATTGGAGCCTGATGTAGCCATCTGGTTTCACCAGTCCTCAGTCAAATCGTCCAACCCATGCTATCATGGAAAGCGGACGTTAAACGATGATGATGATGATATATATATATATATACCAGAAGGCCACACCAGGCTCCAATCTGATTTGGCAGAGTTTATATATATATGTATGTATGTATATGTTTGTGTGTCTGTGTTTGTCTCCCACCATCGCTTGACAACCGATGCTGGTGTGTTTGCTTCCCCGTAACCTAGCGGTTCGGCAAAAGAGAAGGATGGAATAAGTACCAGGCTTACAAAGAATAAAATCAAATGGCTACGGGGGTCCATCTGAGTAAAAAGGGAATCAAAAGAGTCCATAGGTGAAAAATAGTTGAGAAACACTAAATAATTGATCAACATGCTAGAAATAGCAGTGAAAAAATCTCTCTCAAACCACACCCTATTGTCCTAGTACAAGGACACTTAGGAAAATGTAATTGTAATTATATTTTGTTTATATATATTTATTTCTTGCGACATTTCATCATTTTTTACGTTCTGAATTCAAATTTCACCGAGGTCGACTTTGCCTTTCATCCTTTTGGGGTCGATAAAATAATTACCTGTTGAGAACTTGGATCGGTGTAATTGACTTACCCACTCTCTCGAAAACTGCAGGCCTTGAGCCAAAATTTGAAACTAATAATTAAACATTCAAACATAATATAGTTTAATTAAAAATCAGTTTATTGTTATTGTATACGATGTATACAACTCATTGATGTGTGTAGAGTAAATAAAATAATAGCGACTATTTCGAGTCGTTGATCTGCTAAAATTATTAATAAAAAGCAAGGTGAGAGAAGAATTTGCAAAAATTTTTAAGCCATATCTTCTTCTCTCCCTTAATAGATTATACTGAGTTTGCTGCCTGTAATCGTTTTAACATGTCAAACATGAAAATTGAAAAATAAATACTTGATATTTCCTTTAGTTCTATACATCGTCAGAGAGATCAAGTTTAATCTCTGTCTCTGTCTTGTTTCCATAGTTTAGTATTATGCCTCATAAAATAGAGAGAAGGTTTCTGGACAGACGAAGGTTTGTGACAGAAATAACCTTGGAAGAAGACACGGATGTTACACAACTTTTTCCCCCATTTCCTCCTCCCCTATAAATACCAGAACAGTTTTCTTTTAGCTGTTAAGGCCTTTCACACTTACGTAACAAGTTAATATTTTGAGCGTTGAGGTTGAACTTATTGAGTATAGAGAACTATTTTCTATCCGTCAAACAAACAATGCTACTGCAATTTACACCAGCAATTCATAGTACATGTTTTAATCCAGTTTTAATTATAAAAAGTTCATAGTAGATGTCTGTAGAAAAACATTGCCTTTGTCTCAATTTTGTAAAATAACTTTATCATTATTAATCTGGTGATTGGAACGTAAATTAACATGGAAAGTTTTAATTTGAATCCCTTTAAAATAGGGATTTTGTATCATGGAATCAAAGGCGGTCTTGGACGGGTTAGTATCAAAAGGAATGTTTTTGCCCTGGGACACTTGGTTCTGTCACATGCTATGAACAGCGCTACATCAACATATCATTTTCCCACTATATTCTTTCGACGAAGTTTTAACCATTATTATAGAAGGTTTAAGTATTCTCTTAAAAGTAATTTCGACAAAAGATTGTTTCTTTTTTTCATGTTGTTTGCTCTGTTAAATTTAAGGTGAAATCCGCTGAAACCACTGACGGCTGTTCCTCATGTAGTTTGTCGAACCAACACAGGAGCAGTTATTTCGGCTACAACATACTGTTTAATAACTAAGCTTGTGCTCATTATAAAATAAAATAACAATAACAGTGATGTATTATTCTTTAAATTAAAACTAATTGTGATCGATTCCTTAGACAGAGGACAAAATTGGCTGAAGTTGAAGTTAATCGTAGGTTATGTCCCTTTAGTTTGTCAGGGTTCAAATCTCGCTGATGTCGAACTCGCATTCCTTTGCTCCTGGGACCAATAAAACAAAATACATAGCGAAGTACAGATAACGATATGATCGGCTAAGTCACGTTCTGTGCATATATCACAAATCATTTTATTGAACTTGATTAGATGAGATGACATCTCTCACTCGCAATGTCTTCTGGATATTCTGGTATTTAAAGTAAAAAATATTTCTACAACTCGTGTCATTTTCGTAATTAAACAAGAAATAAAGGATTAACAACACTTTTGCAGTTAAATAAATGAATTAACCAACGTTATTACCAAGAATGAACAATCCGAAGACCCAGTCTTCTATGACAATGCTACGAACGAAAAATCTAAGTCGCCCGTGGCAAAATTATAATTACATTAACTAAGAATTTTATTATAATGATACGATAGGTTATATATTGATTTGTATTCATTATTTTATCCTTTACAAATCAATTATATCGGTTTCTTAAAATACGAAAATATTGCTAATAATAAATCAATATTTCATCAACTTTATCTCATACTTATTTCAGTTAGTGTGAGACTGCGGCCATGCTGGGGCACCGCCTCAAAGAATTTTAGTCGAACGAATCGACTACTGTATTTGTTTTGTTTTTAAACCTGGTACACATTCTAGCAATTACTTTCGCCGAACCGCTAAGTTATGGGGACGTAAACACACCAACACGGGTTGTCAAACAGTGGTGGGAGACAACACAGACACGCTTGTGTGTGTGTATGCGTGTGTGTGTGTGTGTGAAGTTATCTACTGTCAGCACTCTTTCGTTATTGTAGCTAATATGTTGTATACTGTTTCGTGTTATATTTAGAATAAATAATATATAAAACTGATTTTCTCTGTTAGAACTAAAAATACCCCAAACATCCGAGATATGAACGGAATTTCGGACATTAATATAGACGAAAAGACAGGCGTTATTTTTAGTTTCTAAGGATTTGTGCGTGTGCTCCCGAACGCTTAATCCCATGTTGGGGCACATATGTGTGTGTGGTCGCCTGTATATGTTTTGGTTAAACAATTTTAGGGTTCTCAGGATATAGTTGTGAAATAGACAAGGGTGGGGAACTGGTGAAAATCATTATGGAGCTCGTAGGTACGATAAAATATACCTGCTTTCATGTAGGCAAGGGCTAAGTTTAGGTAGATATCTGGGTACTGAGAGTTTTTAATATACTTTTTTTTTTCCACTTTGCTACTCATAGATTGCACTTTGTGCTAGGCTGTGGCATTTCGTCTCTGGGGTATTGAAGGAAGACTTGTGGTCATTGAATCTGGTTCTAAAGGGACCTTCTGTCGCTCCCACATACATCCGCACGTTTGGTTGTGCATTCAAGCCTCTTGCTGTTACCTCTGCTTCATTTACGACTGTTTCCGTGTTACAGTGGTCATAAAGGGAACATGTGGTGTTACCTCTACATGAGCATACTGCCTGTGTCTCAGGTATGTACCGACCAACTAGTATCTCTTTTACATTAGGTGCATAGCTAAAGGAAACTTCTAAGGTGGGCCTATTAAAAATTTTACTGAACCTATTCGTACAGGGAAAGTATTTATCTATGAAGCTAATGAGAATCTTACCCACGCAAGTTTTTACGCTTAAGGAGAAGACGTGTATGACCCATAACACTTTCCGGTGGCATTTTCTCTTGGAGGGGTTAAGGCCTGGCGTATAAGTAAGCCTATCCTTAAAACCGCTGGCAACTAGAGCTTCATTGTCGTAAAGGGCAACAACGTAAAGAATCTCTTTACTTGAAAAAAGGTCGGAGATTTCTCTGCTGATTTCCTTTACCAGGTCCTTGAACACTATGGCTGGATGTCAGAACGCTGTGTTAATGTATGCCAGCTTCTCGCTTGGCTTTCTAAAAGTCCTAAAGGCATCGGATTCCAAGTCCGAGGTCACATCAAGGAAATCCACCTTGAGGCCAAGGGAAGCAATGATATTGGTGAGATCCTTCATAAGCTTGTCGAGTGGGCGGTCGTTCACCCCTCTCAATATGACCAGAGCATCGTCTTTGTAAAGGCTAAACCTAGTAGAAGGGAATTTTTTTCTTAAAGCAAATTCAGAACGAAAAACCAACGAGGTCACACACGCCAGCACAGTCAAATTCGCCCTCCTGCGTTAGTGCGCTTTCAACATTGATGCTTGACGCAATCCTCAGGTTTGTGGGATCCTGTGACACTGTCCAACCCATGCTAGCATGCAAGACGGACCTTAAATGATGACAATGATGCATATATTATATATCATCAGTGTGTCACATCCAAAAAAAATGGCACACTCTAAAGAATAGAGCAGCAATGTATTTATGTGCAGTTAAGTCTATGTCTGGTTATAGAGTGACCAAAAGTTTCACATCCATAAAGGGCCTAGCCCCATGGATAGCTTGTCCATGGAGTTAGGCCTTTATGTATGCAAAATCCTGACCGGATTTACAAAAAAACAAACAAACAAAAGACGAAGACGGGTGTGTAAACAACAAACAGATGTATTAGTTTAATGCTCTGGAAGTGAGAAAATCTTTTACGTTTCGAGCCTACGCTCATCGAAAGAAAGAAGCACAGAAATAAACGCTCGAAGAACAAACACAAAAAAAGCAACAACGCGAGGACGTGGTACATGTAAAGTATTAGCAGACGCTCAGGGACGGAAACAAAGATGGTTTAACATTTCGAGCAAACGCTCTTCTTCGGAAACAGAGGAAAGTCCAATAGAAAGGAAGACGGAGGAAGAAAATCGCCAACGATTCGCATGTGGTTACACACACACACGCGCACGCACGCACTCACGCACACACACACACACACACACACACACACACACACACACACACACACACACACACACACACACACACACACACACACACACACACATACACACACAAATATATATATGTATAAACGAAGTGTATGTGCATATGTATATATGTATATATGTGTATGTAGAAAATGCTAAAATCATTTTATCCTGAAGAACATTTTACTACCGGTTTCAGTCTTTGCGACTTTTTCAACTTGAGTAAAGTATGAAAAACAATTAAATTGTGGAAAAATTAAATGAAATATTTTTTGTAAAAAATATTTCCGTAGTTTTCATATACATAGGACATTTTCCTTTTTTTCTGTCTGTCTCTCTCCCTTTTACTTTTGTGGAGGCTCAGTAGGTAGGTAGTAGGAGGTCTGAAGAAATATTTAATATGAGGGATGTGGGTTCTTGGTTTTGATTGCTTAAGTCGCAAACACAGAAACCGGTATTAAAATGTTCTCCATGATAAAATTATTTTAGCATTTTCTACCTTATCCTGTTTTCCTTATACATATCAACTCGTGTGTTACTATTCAAACTACACAAACACACACACTCACATATATATATAGTCAGTAAATTATAAATCCGAAAGAGAAGCACACGCGAAGTTATAGAGCAGTAGAGTAATTTAAAAAATATAGTTATGGCCGATCTATGGGGTCACCCTGGGTTTCACGTCCATAAAGCTCTTAGCTTTAAGGCGTTTCTTCAGACCTATATATATATATATATATATATATATATATATATATATATATATATATATATATAATGCATTTATCATTCTTATTAATACACAATTTCTTATATTCTAGCAGACAATTACATCGTGCCGATTCTTCAACCTTCTATCCTGTGAAGATCTGGAGTTGTATAGATAACAAAATCTATTTTCCTGGGATAGAACGCAAAGGGATGGAAAGATTCGATTCCAACGATGAGATAATACTGGTCAGTTGGAGAGGTCATTCACTTGCACAACCGTTCTTCTTGACATAGATAAAAAAAAGAGGGGGGAATGACGTCAACTCCTCACACCGACACTCTGGAGACCGATACTGAAGGATTGCCGTTAAATGATATTGCAAAAACTTGTTTAAGGCCATGATAACATTGCTTTGTCACTTAAGTGAGAGAGAGAGAGAGAGAGATGAAATTATGTAATGTAGTTTCATGTTTAACCGAGAGAAATAACAACGTAACCTGAATCAAGTGTTCTCGATCGAAAATCAAAATCCGACCGCCTTCTCCAATCGCCGTTGGTTTGCTGCCTCTCGCTCTCATTTACTTCTAATTATAGAAAGGAAAGAAATTCCTGATTTATGCTATTCTGGGGGGAAGAGAACTGGGTCAAGTGTTTAATAAAGCGTCTCGGGGTTATCAGGTAACAAAGGAATATGGATGCAACAACAAGTAGGTTTAGATAGAAAAAGGGAATCAGAAGTAAATGTCAGGAAAGGAAAGTGGGACCGAATTTTACGAAGGGCCTTACGGGTGGATGAGATCTTATAGTCTTTGTACAAAGCTTTTCACACACACACACACACACACACACACACACACACACCCACACACCCACACACACACAGATTAACATACAGTTTAGGGGTTTGAAAAATAAAATTAAAAATTGGTTGGAAGTCACGATAACATGTCACAATTCAATGTAAATAAATCTATGTAATATAACTAATCCATAAAACGCAGATATATTTATATTACATGAAAACTACGCACACACACACACACACACACACACACACACACACACACACACACACACACACACACACACACACAGGGTGCAATGGGTAAGCTGTCGCCATTTTATATCTTTAATTTCACGCATACGCAATATTTGTTTTGATTTTATCTACTACACAGTATGGTAGGGGCAGTTGGGCACCATCTGTGTGAGAAACAGCACCATAACGCAATTAACTCTGCCAGAAATTTGGAAACAACAAGTTGTACAGCTTGGCATTCGTGGCGGAAGCTCCAATAGGAACATTTCAGAGTGTTTGGGTGTCAGTCTGAGGACAGTAATAAAAACCAAACATCCAGTCAACCTCATGGTGTTTGGAGGGATCACCAATGATGGTGACGTTATGCCTCCATTCATCTTCCCATACAGCCTCAGACTCAACATGGAGGCCTACATCAAGCGCCTGGAGGAGATAGTGCTGCCCTGGGTCAAAATGGTGGCTGCTGGAAGACCCTATGTCTGGCAACAGGTCTCTGCACCATGCCACACATGCAGGAGAACCCAGTCGTGGTTGTCAGACAATTTCTGCAACCACATCACCCCTAACATCTGGCCACCTAACTCCCTAGACTGCAACCCCCTTGATTATTATGTGTGGGGCACAGTTGAGTGAGAGACAAACAAAACTCTTTGTAACACCAAAGATGAACTGAAGGCAAGGATTTTGGCCATACACAGCAACTTAAACGAGGAGACTGTCCAGAAGAGTTGCAGGAGATTCCGAAGTCATCTGGAGGCCATGGTTGAAGCCAATGCCACTTTTTCTTTAATAAATTTACTGTTTAGTATTTCAAGAATTTTTTTATGCAATCTTGGTAAATATATCCGTTACAATGAGATGTTAATGTTATTTTAACTTTTGTGTAATTTAGATGACAGTTTATTCACCACACCCTGTATGTGTGTGTGTGTATATATATATATACACACACACACACACACACACACACACACACACACACTATATATTATGTATAAAATGAAGCAATCCTTCGATATTGATACATGACATCATTCACCCACAAAACATTTCCTCATGACATTAATAAAAAGGCTAAATTGAAAAAGAGGGTGAATGACATCATTTCCTTGCACTGACGCTCTGTGGACCAATGTCAAAGGAATGCCTAAAATGAAAATAAGTACAAGGTTAACCATGCAGTTTATCATAAAAAACGTGAGAGCAAAATGACCTCAAAACACAGTAAATTGCAATGAAAATCAGAATTGACAACAGAAGGGCTATGGACGCTTGCCAAGTAGAAACTGAGGTAAGAATGTGGACTTATGGTGATTTATTTACATCATATCTTCACGATTATGTGTGGTGAAGCAAATTTAGAGATTGTGTATGTGTGTGTACATGTGCAAGTTTGGATATGTATGTACATACATACATATACTGTGTTTCCCCAAAAATAAGACCTACTCTGAAAATAAGCCCTACCATGATTTTTCAGGATGTTTTTGATATAAGCCCTGCCCTAAAATAAGACCTAGTCAAAAATGCATCAGCTTGTTAGCAAGACCATGCGATGTTTGCAAAATAAACCAATTACCTCAGTTTGGCTAAAGTCTGTGCTAAGTGTGCATGCATGGAGTTCACTTTCATGGCTTGACTCCCTTGTTCCCCAGTGCAAAAAAGGTAGAGTTATTCCGTGGAGTACAAGAAAAGGAATTGTGGAAGAGTCACATAACAAGAATCTGACGGCTTTCTGTAAGGAGAAGATGTTGGATCTCCGAATGGTTTGAAAATGGTGAGGTGAGTAAAATCTCAGCAGACGGGTGGATGAGGGAAATGCTAAGAAACTCAAGTGTGGATCAGGTCGACAACCGTTAGCTGGAAGATATCACCTGGGGATGGATTACTGACAGAAGAACAAAGGCTTTGGTTGTATGCAGGGCTGATATTCAAGAATTTGTTCTTGCAATGGTACCACAGTTGGATATACCTCCCAGAGATATTCAAAGCATCATCTCATTGGCTGGATAAATTCCTTCAGTGATACAAGTTGAAGATCAACAACACTGTTCAAGCTGGAGGATGCTGAAGTGATTCAATGTGCACTCACTTGCATTCAAGTCTTTTGGAGATGGCATCAACTTTTCTAAATACAATCTCTCCAGTATAATTGCCAGGGATGAGACTTGTCAATGTATGTTACTTTGTCAATCTATGTTGCCTCAACAGATTACAAAAGTGCAAAAGTTACTTGTATTTGAGCAATTCATCTTGATAGAAAAAAAGTCCCACCATTTATTGTCACAAAGGGCAAAAAAAGAGAAAACAGAACGAGTTTTGGGCATTTATGCCCTTGAAACGGAAAAGGCTCGGTGAACACAAACTGTTATAAGAAAATGAGTTGATTTAACCATGCCATTTGTTTTATGTGGTTCTCAAAGAGGTCTTTTAGTCTAGGATTTGGCCAGTACTCATCTCGCAAAAGATATGAAAACCTTCCTTTCTGAAAGAAGAATTAACCACATAATGATTATCGCAGGAATGACTTCTTACCTACAAACATTAGATCTTGTAATAAACAAGCCCTTCAAGGATTATTTGCAGATGGAAATGGATGAATATACCGAACATAGAATGGAAGAGAAATCAGTGTGGAAACTTTTTGTCAAACCTAACCTTCAAAGAGGCGTGAATTGGGTGAAGAATTCATGGAATAATATTACCAACAATTGCGTTGCCAATGCACTATAAGCAGGGTACTCGGGCAAAAAGTATTCATTTAAGGGAAGTTATATTGCCAAACATGAGTGATTGGGGTCCATGATTCTATAGGAAATGGATTTCCAAGAAATTCAGTCTGAAGTTCAGAGTTTGATGATTCATGACGATGTTCCAGAGGAGGATGAAATGTTTGCACTTGACTAAAAACCAAAAGCAAATAAATAAACTTTTCATAACTAAAAACATGGGTTTCCTTTCTACAATTTTTTTCCCTTTTACACAAGGAGATGAGACTTTTTGGTCTTTCTTGGACTTTTTTTGTAAAAATATAAGACGCCCCCTGAAAATAAACCCTAGTGTGTTTTTTGGTTGCAAGATTAATATAAGACCAGGTCTTATCTTCGAAGAACTATGGTATGTGGTTGAGAAACACCATTCCCAACCAAATGGTTTCAAGTTCAGTCCTCCTGTGTGGAACTTTGGGCAAGGGTCTTCTACCTTAACCCCAGGCCAGGCCAGGCCAAACAATGCTTTATGAGGGTTTATTTGGTAGATGTTTCAACATCAAATGCATGGTGTGCACCAGTCCAGACCATGATGGAAACTGAGAAATAAGAAAAGATAAGACATTAGCAACATGAAGACACCATTACGACTTGACTAAGTTCACTGGTGCCACACCAAATGGCTATGGAGAATAAAGAAAGTTCTGCTCATACTCTGTGTGTGTGTGTGTGTGATTGTCTATATATGTGTGTGCATATCATCATCATCATCGTCGTCGTTTAACGTCCGCTTTCCATGCTAGCATGAGTTGGACGATTTGACTGAGGACTGGCGAATCAGAAAGCTGCACCAGGCTCCAATCTGATCTGGCAGAGTTTCTACAGCCGGATGCCCTTCCTAACGCCAACCACTCCGAGAATGTAGTGGGTGCTTTTACGTACCACCGGCACGAGGGCCAGTCAGGCGGTTCATCACCTAACTGTCTGGATGTTTTGCGTTCCTGTCCCGTTTTTTATTATATACATATTTATATATATGTATAAATAAGGATAAGACTGTTATTTTAATAATGATCAAATCAAGTGAGATTATCCAATTTTTACTAGTTTATTTGTCTATTTGTCTTTTCACTTTGTGATGTAGTTTTAGAGTCAGGTTTTGACTGCTATTTCAAGCAGGGTGGTATCTCTTAGATACCCTTATTCATAATTTATATATATATATATATTGTACTCACACACACACACACACTCACACACACACACACACACACACACAAACACACACACACACACACACTCACACACACAAAGGAAACATGGCAAAGTACATATTCTGATCACATCTCACTAATAATGGATGACTGGAAGCAGGAATTTGTCTCTTGCAATGTATATCATGTGCTTGCATGGCCAATCCTGAGTTATGCTTTCTCTCTCTCTCTCTCTCTGACTCTGTCTCTTTCTCTCTCTGTCTCTCTCTCTGTCTCTCTCTCTCTCTATATGTGTGTGTGTATCTGTGTGTATGCATGTATGCATGTATGCATGTATGTATGTATGGATGTATGGATGGATGGATGGATGTGCGCGCGCGCACACGCACACACACACACAATGTTATAACGGTTTATTTACAAATGTCTAATTATGAGAAACATCATGGATGAATGTGTAATGTGATCGGTTGAGAAAGCAAGTGACTTCCAAATAGAATTTATGGCCACTAACAACATTCGTTTGCTGTAATGCATGTAATGAAGCCAAATGAGGTTAAAGATGCTCGTTTCTTGAGATTTATTGTAATAGGTGTTATTAACATATTGATTGTCCAAGAAGTGCATTGTCTTTCACATCACTGATGGAATGACCAAGATGTGAGAGACTAATTGTGGTCATAAGACTAATCTCGCTATTCCTAGATGATGTACTAACAGATGGAATTGCTCCAGTACTCATTGACCAAAGTGCAAAAGAGAGGGGCACAAAATTTAATTCTGCTTCAGTTTCAACCAACTTAATACAAATGTCTTCTGTTATAATTCCGTTCATGTCTAAGCTGACTGATGTCATCATCATCATCATCATCATCATCATCGTTCAACGTCTGTTTTCCATGCTGGCATGGGTTGGATGGTTTGACTGAGGGCTGGCAAACCAGAAGGCTGCACCAGGCTCCAACCTGATCTGGTAATGTTTCTACAGCTGGATGCCCTTCCTAACACCAACCACTCTGAGAGTGTAGTGGTGCTTTTTACATGTCACTGGCATGAAGGCCAGTCAAGCAGCACTGACATCGACCACGCTTGAATGGTGCCTTTTACATTCCACTGGCACAGGACAGTCAGCCGGCACTGGCATCGACCATGCTCGAACGGTGCTTTTTATGTGCCACTGACATGGGAACAGTCAGATGGCACTGGCATTGACCACACTCCAATGGTGCTTTTTATGTGACCAGTCAGCCAGCACTGG